>NC_056746.1:85115030-85142530 GCF_019279795.1 Protopterus annectens | reverse complement strand
TGTTGAATAAAATTTAGATTTTTATTACCACAGTTTCGGCTGGCACAGAAAAAAATCCAGAAGCTATTCAGCACACAAAGTCCAAACTGTTGAAAGCACAAACACAAAGAATAGATACAGAAGCTGTTCAGCACACAAAATCCAAGACTGTTGAAAGCAAAGATGAGGAAATGAACTCAGAAATGCAACACACATTCATCACTTTACCCAGAAATGCAACACATTCATCACTTCACCAAGAAATGCAACACACATTCATCACTTTACCCAGAAATGCAACACACATTCATCACTTTACCCAGAAATGCAACACACATTCATCACTTTACCCAGAAATGCAACACACATTCATCACTTTACCCTTACACTCACATAGACGGACTCTCCAACTGTGGGTACCAGTGTCAGTTTTTAGCAGACATCAAAATACTATGTGCACTCCTAATGCCATAAAACATCCTTATCTTGTCTGTATGAAAATCTGAAAGGTCATTTGAGTGGTTTCAGTAGCAGCGTAGTCAGGCTTCCTGTTACGAGTACAATGCTGCTGGTCAGTGGCCGTAAACAAAATCGTTATCCAAAGATAGAAAACTGAGAAGTAATGAGCACACTGCAAAACATAAAATTTATTGATGAATTATATAGATTAAAATATTTTGTCATCATTAATATGTGTTACATCAAGTAAAACTTGTGCATTACACCCATTTCTCATTTCATTTTCTCAAAATAATAACCAACCACACCATATGCTACAAGGCATGGCTTGCAAACTAACATGGGCATGTAAATAATTTCATTTTTAGGTAGTATTGTTAATATATGCTGCCTGTGATGTATGAACATGCATACACCTAGCTAATAATAGTCTTCTCCTATAACAGGAGTGACCTTTGCCTAACATACAAGGCCATGTCAAACACAGATTTGATGAATATGCTTCACCTCAAAAAATCTAGATCCGTCAGAGCCACAAGGGCGGGAGACTTAAACCTCGACACGGCTATTAATAGGATGTGCTGGAGGGACAGATTCATCACCCAAAGACTCCCTATGCTGTGGAATAAAATCCCGGTATATGTGAGGCAGAGCACCTCGCTGGCCTTGTTCAAGAGAAATCTTGACCAATGGATGGGAGATCGCAGATATACCCCAGGGATTACCTCAGTGTCACTGCTCGACAGAGGCACAGCAAAATAATGGGTATAGTTCCCCATACTAAAGGGGTGGCGTAAGCCACAAAACTATGGGCTAGGCTTGTAAATGCCCTCGGGCAGATAGCCTAGTATGAACCTATGAACCTATGAACCTATGAACACCTATATGCACCCGCTCTCCCCTTTTCCCTGTTAATTTCTCCATTTGAATATTCCACTCTATTTGCTTTATGAGTAATAAATTCTCAAAGTTATAACATGTCACTGCCTTTCAGTGTTATATGACATTATACTTATCTTGTTTTAGTTATATGTGAATTATTCTACATCTACGTGCATGAATATTTGTATTAATTAAATGTTTTTACAGTATAGTGTAATATACTCATTTTCAATATATATGTATCTTCTGTTCTTATATTTGTGGAAACTTTACCCTTGGGACTCCTCTGAAAATGGATAAAATTATCCAGTCGTACTTTCCTGGTTAACAAATGTCAGTAAATATCTCTACACATATATGCATGTACTAACTCAACAGCTGTAATATTACAAGAAAGCTCAAACCTCTCTGATGGGGCTAAGACATTATACAGGGTCTGTAAGGACAGAAAAACGGGAACCATGCTGATCTTGCAGGTTATGGGCTTGCTTTAAAACACCTGCATTCAATAATTATGCTACTAACAGTCTGAAACAGGCTGGCTGAATTAGCTACTAACTGCATAGACATATACACAAATAATTGAGTGTAGGGCACTAAATCTAACAAACAGTGCACTGACACCCACCAGATCGATGTCATAACATCGGCGTCACCAGTAGTGACACATTCTGCTCATGCTCCAGGGATTAACCCACAGTAGACCAAACCAATGGCAAGTGTTTCTGCAAGGGGGCTCCCCACACCCACTGCTAATTATACAGTAAGTCTGAGACTGCATAATCCCCATGAAAAGGGAATAGTTGCGTACCCGGGGATAGTCAGCATTGCACACTTGTTGTCTGTCTCAACCATACAGGTGTCACTGCAATGTCTGTTCAATCAGGTATCCTACACTCATACATACTTACATACATGACATACATATGCACACACACATGCATACATATGCACACACATACATACTTACATACATATGCAAACACATGCATACTTACATACATGACATACTGCACTTATCCTTGCCCTCATGGCCTGGGTTACAACTGAAAACTCTGCAGCTGATCAAGTGTATTTATCTGATTTATGTATAAATAAAAGATGCACCTTATATATCATAATATTTAAATTCTAATGAGCACCCAAATGCACACATCCCTGACTCATGATATGATACTTATCAATAACGCAAAAGGAATGCTGAGAAACAGAAACCATTGTGAATGCAAAATGTCTCCAAGTCATTACTTCTAGTCATCCATAACAAAATTATCTTCCTGGCTTAGAAACCTAGTGAAGTACTTAAATGTATATGGGAGGGGAGTCTCCGTAATTCAACAATGCACTACACTGTCACTGTTTCATCTCTCCAGTGATCCTATTACAATCATGCGTGACATGTAGATAAGTACTTGCATAATTCTTAATGAAAATTTAGAGAAAACTGGTCCTACATTTGCAGCACAGACTTTTATATAATTTGCCTGTAGTACTGTTCCTTAACTCAGCAACTGTCAGTGCTTAGAGCAAATAAACTCTTTTTTATTTGCAAAAACTGAAATTGCAATTCTTCTACAACCTAAAGGCCTCAAATAAAATGGTCTAAGTGGGAAGAGCTTATGTTTATATAGCAGTGTATGGGGGAAATGAACAACCCGCAAGACACTCACCTCCCTAAGCAGCTTATTTAAAAAGATGGTGTCACTAACTCGACATGTTTCTATCTCAGAGGCACTAAAAATCAGGCCCAAAAGAGGTATTAAGCAATCCTGCATAACAAATAACAGAAATACATGGAAAATGCAGTCAAAAAAAAAAAAAAAAAAGACAACCATCTTGCCAAGTGTTGACTCAGGAAACACTAGGATGACAAGATTAAACCTTAGAATTAGTGTTTAAACCCTCTTGACCACCTACAAAAGAGTTCCCTTCTGCTTGTTAACTGTCAGACACAGCCAAAGTATGTTATATTAAAATATTTTACTTCTGAAGTCCATAACCAGCGTAAGCACAAGTTAAAAACTCTGTACTGATGATGATAAAGTGCAAAATGATTAGGTTCACTAACGTGGAAATGTGGGCCTTACAATGCCACAAAGGCAGCAAAGCATGATCAAAGCCGTCTGGTAGTTAGCACAGCAAATTAAGGCTATGAACTGCTTCCTATAGTCTGGGGTTTGATTTTTATTAGTTTGAGTTTTGATCATTTAGATCGACCTTTTGCCATTCAACGTTTTTGCACTTTCAAATTTCATAGTACATCCTGTGTGTCTGTATATATACATATATGTACACAGACGTGTGTGTGTGTATATATATATATATATATATATATATATATATATAAGGATTCACTTTAAAAGCTCGAAATCCTGAAATCTCGAATTTCAGAATCTCAAGCCCATAAAGTGGAAAATCCAAATACCCAAAAACACAAAACCGCGAAACCCTAAATCCCGAACACACAAAACCTCAAAAACACACAGCACACATTACACAACACATACAAACACACATCTCCCGACACTTTCAAAAACCAATACAACACACGCACACAACTTAACAAGCACACACATACCTACCCCCCATGTGAGGGGCTGTGCCTACCACACCCCCCCCTACTTAAATATTCTAACCCCAAAGTCACACTACATACACACACACACACGAACCACCACCATGCAAACTACATTCCTCTCGCACAGACACATCACAGTAATAACACACACTACAGCTCCTACCCAACACCCTTAAACATAAACACTTACCGGAATCCATGAACACAGTGCAACACCAGAACCACTAATTCAAAATTTCCCGCATTTGAGATTTTGAATTTCGTGCTTCTGGGGTTGCGATGTTCCGTTCCTTCCACTTTATGGGCTCGAGATTTTGTAATTCGATATTTCAGATTTCAAAGTTATAAAGTGCTTCCATATATGTGTGTGTGTGTGTGGGTCTATATGACTTGGTCGACAATTCATATGATCGACAAGCATTTGCCCCCTTCCCCAATGTTGTGTGACCCTGGAGTTGATATATATAGTTATGGAGGGTGTGGGGGGGCACAGCCCCCCACATTGGGGGTGTGGGGGGCGAAGCCCCCCACCTAAAATGCTTGTCGATCAAATGAACTGTCGACCAAATAAACAGTCGATCATATGAACTGTCGACCAAGTCATATAGACCCGTGTGTGTATGTATATACATACATACACACACACACACACATATATATATATATATATATATATATATATATATACACACACACACACACACACACACAGATGTAGGACTGAATTGAATGTCTCTTGTAGACCTCCATTACTTTGATTTCATAACCTTTTGTATGTGTAATATAGTAAACACCAAACTAATGTTCTCTAGTGCACTAAAAGCACTAATGTCTATATAACACTGAACTCGATCAACTACATCTCTGCTCTGAGGGCATTAAAAATAGCAAAGGATAAAAATTATACAAACAATTTAGCTGACTACTTAAGCATTAAATGTTTTACCCAATTAGTATTCATGCACTTGACTCCGAGTAACTCATACAGGATGACACCCGAAATACCACAATAAATGTTAAAAGAGCGGAGTGCACACACTATATATTGCCTTTACAGAGACATGCTTAAAGTCAGTAATTAAATTATATATCGCCTTTACAGAGACATGCTTAAAGTCAGTAATTAAATGCACTACTAACTATGTGAATGCACTCTAAAGAAAATAGTTTGCTTTGCCTTGCTTCCAAGCGTTTCCTTCACCACTAAAAGTGTAACCTCAGACTTGCTATATTTCAGCTTGGTGAAGTCTGAAGCTCTCTCTCTCAAGACAGACTGGGTAGGAGTCAGTGGGTACAGACAGTTCCCCTACATTTTAGTATTTCATTTTTATTTGTAGTTTGCTACCATTTTTTAAAAAAAATTCTATGTGCAATAGGTTGTTTATACATATGCAGCATTCACAATGCTTTGAGCTGAATAAAAAACTTCACACTTCAGGAGTGGCTCAACAAAACTTTGACTATATGATATGAAAAATCTTTAAAGACAAACATTAATCTGATTTTCAGAAGAATTTCAGAAGACAGAGATCATTTAGTTTTCACCAGTATTAAATGTGGGTCTATATCAGTTCACTGAAATGGCTGAAGTTCGAACACCATATGTTCGAACTTCTAACCACGAAGTACAAAAACATCAAAGTCTTAGAACAGCGATATTTTCCCCAGGGAAAAGAAACGCTGTTCCAAGAAACACATGCACAACACAAGCACACCAAAAAAACAGCAATCCACACACAAACACTTAAAATCCTACATCTAACCCTACACTAAACTGTACATACACTACTATCTATCCACTTAACTTAACCCAAACCCTAACCCTAAGGTCTGTCACTATCGCACACTCACCTGACCCGCGCCCTAACCTTAACTCACCTATTCCGCCCTAACCTTAAAGTCTGTCACTATCGCACACCCACCTCATGCGCGCCCTACCCTAACTCACCTAACTCTAACGTCCACACAATCGCACACTTACCTGAACCCGACCTGTAACTTCCCACCACAGTCCTGACAATTGCAAAGCCACAGAAACGGCCCACCAAATTATTTCCCTGGGAAAGAATTCGGTGTTCCGCAGCTTTGTGATAATCAGTGCACGAACTTCACAGTTCGAGCATCTGATGTTCGATCGTCAGCCATTTTGACAGCCTGATATAGACCTTTATATGTACGTAATTAATAAAACTTTTAATAGTTTCCTCGGCTACTATAACCTGTGACCACAAGGTCAGTAACTTGCACCCTTTCAAATTCTGTAGCTGGTCTTCTGAAGTATAACTGCGTACATGATAAAAATGTCTCTATTTACTTAAAAAGGACCTTGGTGAAAATTCTGATTTCTGGGTACGACATTTTTCTGAACTTTCTTTTCTAGAAATGTAACTGCCCTAGCCATAAGCCAGTAGGATTTGTACACCCCTGCAAATCATCATTTTCATGTAAGACATAAAATTCTTAATGTAGCTGCCTAGAATACAAGGTTGGCCTGGAAGATGACATAACAGGGACCTGAGACAACCTTAGCAGGCTCCCTATTGAATATGTGCAACTTTGAAGCACACAGACCAAATGTTTGAAAAATATACTTCTATTAATAAAGGAAATTCCAAACTCACTGTTAAAGCATTAAAGCATTTTTGTCCCCATACCACAAAGCGAATGCTTCACCCCACAAAAACCTTTGTTACTTGGACAGACTACAGTCTACATGTATTAACTCAAGAGTAGGGGCAATACTTCTGAGGTACAGCAACCTTGGACTTATATTCTATCAGATTCGCACCTGTAGGTCAACGGACTGAGCAGTCCATGAATATTCAAACAGGCGCTTGTCTCTGTAGCACATGGATTACTTACCGCCCTCTCTCAACTATCGAACATGTGCAACTGGCCCCAGCTGCAACACAAATAAGCAAGTGTAATTCCAACACCAACCAGAGCCAAATGCCCTTACATGAATGTGCTGACAATTCTGAAATTACCCGAAAGCCATATTCGGCACTCAAGCAACACTATGGTGGGTTCAAGACTGCCATAGATTCAAGGGTGAGGAAAGCTGAATTAGATGCTTCATGAAGGTGATTCGCTACTGCTAGCTCAAAGGTGCACTGCTGTAAGGTACTAAAACCAATAATACATATGCCTTAGTGCCTTTTGAACAAGCAAACATTGTACGTGTGTTTTAGAAGAGAATGCCACACTAAGTTTGACAGGAAATATTCAAGTTTAACAACTAGGGTTTAACCGGTGCAGTAAACAAGCTGCACAGCTGTGAAGTTCTATAACTAAATCAAACTTACCTCTTTTAAACTTATCAAGATTCCCCATATTCTGTGCAATAATTATTTCTTTTCACAACAGTCATGGGGGCTAGTGAGTGACCAAGCTTGTCATTGTACTACATTTGGTGTTGTAAGCCATCGTACATAAGAAAAAAGAAAGAGGCAACTAATTTTACAGCATTAAAACATTTAGATAAAATAATAAACCACACATCTGAAGTTAGATGTATGTATTTTTTTCAAAACAGAAGATATGACACTATAGGCAGATTTTTTTAACATAAGATAAACAGACAATAAGGAAACAAAGTATGCCACCGTAATAAAAACAACAGAAACAAAGAAAACAGATTAAAAAAAAAAGTTACCTATGGATAATCAATGCTTGACATATTTCAGTACTAACTGTAATACAGCCACTAAAAGGCCACTATAGAAGACATGGGCAACCAAGTTCAAATTTATGCTAGTACCTATTAATGAGAAAGTAAAATTATTTTATTTTTTTATGAGGCAGGAAATAAAGTCTATTAAAGTTTCTGCCACATCTGAAACTATGGCAGGAACAGAAGATTAATTAAGACTACCTCTTCCAAATAAAACAAAGTGTAGTTTTAAAATACATAAATCCATAAATACAGTTTAAGAACAGAATAAGAACACAGACTTGTATTACAACAAGCTAAGACCGCTGGCAAGAAAATTTTTTGACAGCAAAATTGAGAAAACTACGGTGATATAACAAACATACTGAAAAGAAAGATCAAGAGAAAGGCATTATCTAGGCTAGACTTGACTTCATAGAAAATAAGACTTTGTAATGCTCATAGATCCTGCAAAGGTACAAGCTAAGAAGAATGAAGGATACAAAAGAACAAACAAAGTGCACAATGTGAAAGCATGTGATGCAAAGAAATGCATGCAAATGCAGCAGATGACAGAGAGCTATTATTGTGGTGCATAGGACCGACAGACACAGAGGTGTGTGCCCTTTAATGTGTAAACGTGTGAAAAATGCAATAAACAAAATCACTGTGTAAGACTATATAAAAACAAATACAGAAATGACAAGTAACAGTACAGAAAATAATGATAGATACACAGACCTACCAGACTAAAGAATATATCTAAAATGCAGAATGAAAAAGGAAACAGGAACAAAAGAACATTTACATATGCACTGCATGAAAAGTACATGGTTACAAATATTAGAGAATGGGTGAGCTGTATCTATGTACATGCATCTGTCTGTGTTTCTGAATGTGTGTATGTCTGGTTTTCTATGTATGTGTGTGTGAGTCTGTCTGTGCTTCAGAATGTGTGTGTGTGTGTGTATGTGGACATTAAAAATTATTTTTCTTGTATTGTGGATGTAAAATACTTCCTCCAAAAACAATTACATATAATACAGCAAGTTTGAAACATTAGGAGGTGAAATTTTTTTATATCATAAATATATTTAAAAAATATGTTATTAATTAAAAAAGAACAATTTAACAGACAGACTATTCTCTAATCACAATAATGTACTCCAGGGTGTGGGCTATTATGTAAATAATGCCCTTCCAGGGGTATAGATAAACACCTTGGGTGTGCATTATTTACTCAAAACATGCCCGGCTGGACATTACTGCTTGCATAAACCACACTTTCCGAACACTCTATCTGGACAAACATATGTAGATGTAAAAAGCACCGTTTGAAATGTTTTTTGAGGGTACTCACCCTGTACCTCCCCCTTGGTTGGTTTGACTTCAGTGGGAAGTAGTGCTTTCAGAGATTAGGGGTACTAGGAAAGAGTCCCAGCATTAGGGAATACAGAAGTATACATCCTGCCAGTAGAAAACATTTGCAGCAGTATTTGATTTGGTATAATCATCAGAAGCAGACTACCAGCTAGTGGCAATAGTCTCCACAGTAGACCACATGCAGCATATTACACACTGATGTATCAAAGCAAACCCAAATATCTATTTACAGATAAGAGATCCCTCTACCTGTTGAATGTTATTTTGAAAAAGAAACCACCATGAATTAAAAGGTTACAAAACATAATATTACTGTGATTAAAAATGACACATGTCAAATCAATTGGGTAACATTACAGTGAGGTCACATGGCAGGATCCAATACTGAACACCTAGAACACAGATATAAATAAATATAGTTAAATTAAGTGAATTCAGCAGTTTGTCAGAAAGTTATGGAAAATGAGACAAATAAAATTAGAAATTACACACAAACTGAGATATCTCCAGTAGCTCAGTCACAAAAGTAATATCTTTGAATCTCATGAAAGACATAAGAGGAGAAATGCTTGAAGAATTAGGAAAACACAAACATTACTGAAAGGCAATTGGTGAAACGCCTCAAGTTACAGTTACAGGTAGTGCCTCAAAATCTAAAAAGCCTAATGAGTTGATAGCTAAGAATTTGTTTTGACAAGCAAGCCATAGAGATGGAATGATACCAGACACTGTAGCTTATGTAAGTCATGTGAGTGTTGTAACAGTAAAACTCTACATAAAATCAGGTTGCCACGAATAAGAGCTAAACCCAGAGTGAGCAGGTGTTCTACCACATGCTGTCTTATCCATACACCTGCTCAGGTGCAAGACACTGACAATTTGTGCTTGTTCTGTGAAGACAATAATAGAAGTAGTGAATGAGCTGGCATAAAAGATGGGAGAACCATGATTATGACAAGAGCACACTTGAATATCATAGATTTATATTCCCAAAAAAGAGGAATAATCCTTTGTCCAGGAAAAGGAAAAGCAATACAGCACCTGTAATAAATAGTAAAGAAGCTCAGCTAATAACAGCTTTGGACTCAAAGAATTTACTAGCATGACTGAAAGACAGAAAGAGCTTATGAAAAAGAATGCGCTTTTTTGTATGGTCAAAGCCTATGACAGTTAAATAAAAGCCTAAATTCAAAGACAATAATGTCTTATTTTAACAAAGAGGAAAATAAAAAAGGGGGCATAAAAAACAATCTTAAATATAGCAAATTATGACAAAAGCACTGCAGTGTAGGAAAAAAAACTCAAAAATTGAAATAAACAGAAACAATGCAACTTAATCTGAAAATGACCCACAATATTATAAATGTTTACAGCACCAGTTTACTACTTATGAACTTTGCTTAAGATGCAGACTTTTTTAATTTTTTTGGTTCCTCTTGGGGCATCACCTTTTCTGGCCCAGACACCAGTACCCCAAGTTTATGCCAGGTCTACAAGTACATCTCCTATCCCCGGGACTTTCTCTGGTGTCACTAGGGCTGGTCTAGTATCCTAATAGTATTCTGGTGGCTTTGCCATTTCCAGGCATCCTGTCATATACAAAGAAAAATTAAGGAAAAATGTGAGAAATTGGGAGGTACTAATAGGACTGCATATTCAGCTGTCATAAGAGTGCAGGCACTTAAGAGAGAAAAAAAGGCAAAAACAAAGGCTGCAGTACTACAAAAAGATAAACAATTTAGTTTTAAGTATATATTGCATAAGAATTATTATGACAGTGTTGATGAACACATACGAAAACCATAAGGGTAAGAATATTTTTTCTCATTGAGAAGCAATAATTTAAGGTTCTAGAGTAGATTGCACTTTGAAAGAGAATAAACTCCCAATTCATGTGAAGCAGAGCTTCTCAAAGACCCTGTTTAAGCGCAACCCAGACAACTGGATGGGAGACCATACATTTAGGTTCATAGGTAGGTACTAGGCTATTGGCCCAAGGGCCTATGCAAGCCTAGCCAACAAGGTTCCCTGGCTTACGCCACCCAAAAAAATTATTTTCCTGTGCCACTGTCAAGCAGAGACACAGAAGTGATCCCCAGGGTGCATTTCCTATTTCCCATCCACTCATCAAGATTTTTCTTGAAGAGTGCTAATGAAGAACTTTGCTTGACATAGATGGGTAGCCTGTTCCAGAGTATGGGAAGTCTCTGGGATAGGAATCTATCCCTCCAGCATGTCCTGTTTATTGTGGTGACAAGGTTTAGGTCCCTAGAGCGTGCAACTCGGAGGGATTGGGATTTCTTAAGGTGTAGCATGTCCAACAGCTCTGGGTTTGACATAGCTTTATATGTTAGGCAGAGATCACCTCTGAGTAAGCAATATTTGCCCCGGGGGGGGGGGTGGCAACTATGTCCCTCATGGACAGTGGCAGTCAGCACTGGTCATAGACTCACTCTGCAAATAAAGACCATCTAACCTTGGTCAGTTAGGGAACATGAGTATATCATGGCTAGGCCTATAAAGACCCTGGGGCTATTAGCCTAGTAACCCTCCTAGGAACTTATAAAAATTACAGAAAATTTTCAGTGAGGCAGCACCAAAATAAACTTATGGGTTGTAAAGATTAAAACAATGGTCAGAGAAATTTTTAAAAATTGAAATTAGTAACAGAAAAGGTCTATGTTATGCCACAGCAACATGTAGTAAGATGATACCGGGGGTCCAGATATTCTGATTTCATATGGACAGCATGAACACATTTTTGCACAGGTGTGTGTGTGTGTGTGTGTGTGTGTGTGGTATAGAAGAACAACTGCAGCAGGGCTAGCCACTTGATGGTCTGAACACTGGCTCTAGATGACTGTCACTGTTGAAGTGACATTCCAACTCTGTGTGTAAAAATGGGATAAAGGGGTTCTGAATCAATGGATGCATACTTGCTCGTATAGTTGCAGTTGTAGACATTGTCACACCTATACCAGCTAATGTTTTAAAAACAGTGTTTTACAAAAAAAAAAAAAAAAAAAAAAAAAAAGGTACACGTGTTGGATAAAAGAATTCTAAAGAATTGATTCTAGCCTGCCAACAATAACAGTTCCCAGTTCAGACAGTTTCTGTAAAGCACAAAGACTGACTCACAAAAGGGATGACCCACATTGGCCACAACTTAAGTACTAGTAGGTTATCGACAATAACATAAAGCTATCAAAATGACAAAAAAAAAACACCTGGGGCACCCATCACAGAAGGGTGGTATTGAGCAGCTGCCCCTGACTCACCCATTCAGGGGTAGGAAAAGGCAGAATGAGTGCAATAATGCCAGCAGTTAGTCAAACACATAATCAATGTCTGCTCGCCTGCGCCAAGCGAGAAATGGCAATCTCTTGTGTGCACATCTGGAAGCACACATATTAGGGGAGTTACTGAAGGTCACCGTGGTTACAGGGAAACGTCAGCACCGACTACACTTAGGTGCATTTACTAATAAAATTCCTCCTCAGACTAGCAAAGACTACAGTTTAGCTTAGATGCAGGTAATACCCCAGTCTATAAGGAAATTATCCAGACTGTCAGGCTAACTGGATGATGGCATTAGATGGCAAAGTACTTAGACTGCATGAGGAATGGGGGCTGTAAGGACCACTACCCTTTGTGGCCGTGAGGATGATGTCCATAACTCAGGGTATTTGCCCACTTTATGTCAAAAGAATAAGATTGGACACCAAGAAGCACCCTTCCTTTTGTGAGACGGGGCCCGTCACACAGTTGCGGAATGAGCTGGATGCTGGGTACAGACATCCTGATGGGTGGCCAGCACTGGGGGGAGGGGGCAAAAAAGTATATCATGTAAAAAAGAAGGTAAAACGTATTAGAAAAAATGTGACTTTTAAAAGTCATAACATAAAGGCTAAAAATATAGTTAATATGTTTGCTGATTATCAGTTTTGAAATGTAACATACCTTACCTAAGAAACAAAGTTTTTTTCCCAAAAATAAGGGCTGTATCATGTTGAAGTTAAAGATTGTTTATCTCTAAGCCATATTCTGCAATATAGAAGCACTCTGGTGTGACCTGGCCTGATTTGCCACTGACCGGAAGGCCAGGCACTCTGCAGTGGATGCTGTGTGAAATGTGACTTACTACTAGGGCTGGAAGCGCACTTCCAGCATAGGACTGCATTCAATCACTCTGTTCATTTGCCACTGGCATAAACTGCTAGTAACCCACGCTGCTTAAAGCAGAAAGCAGCGTCAGAACTAAATAAAATTAATATGCTTTTATGAAACACTGCAAAGCCATTGATTGACGTGCTCCAAAGCTCTGAAAGATACTACAGGAGTGAATAAAGACAATTTTAAAAGTCAAAAGTTCCTGTCTTGCAATCATCCATCTATACCACTCTAAAAATCTCTAAATAAATTGCACTTTCACTTCTAAACCTATTTGGTTTATGCTTAAGATTTCATGCCTACAGAAAAAGGGGAACACCTTCTACATTAATCAATAACAGAGTTAATGCACTTAAAATGGTGCCCAGCTACATGCATTTTAAGTATTAAATTTAATGCTGTTACATCAATGAAGTTGTTACTGAATGACCCACCTTGTCAGTGTACTAGAAGTGCCTCATACCTGACAACACACACACACCAGCTGCAGGTTATTTCCAATATGAGCTAAGGCATAAGCCACAGTTAGCGCAAAAGATTCATCCCAAGCAATGACAGTATTCACGTTATAAAACCTGCTATTAAAAAGTGTGAAAAATGTCTAAGCATGCCTCTGTTTTTAATGTGTTCAATCAGAATTGAGCCTGCTTTTTTACTGCAGATGATACAGGCCAGCTCTGCATTCACATCAACAATATGAAAAAGAATCCATAATGGGCTTGACTCCATCAACAATTTATTGTGTATTCAGAAAACACAAAAAAGTCATATATTGGCAATCCTTATATTCTGAGAGCACAAACTTATAGATGATGTGCATTTTTATTGATGGGGTTGAACTGACTTCAGGGCTTCATATGTGCCTCATGCATTTTAACATTTATTTCTATTTTCCTGTCAAATGGAAAAAAGGTGCTTATAAATGATCCTTATTTACGAATTTTGATTGTACGACAGATGAGACATCAACAAAGCCAGAGAAACAGATGAAAATCAATGCGGCGACAAGGCTGCCTTTTAAACTAAAAGTGAATTGATTCTGCCTTTGCCATGTAAACAATCACGGACTGATACTTTTCCCAATGCCCATTTATGATACTAGGCAAAACGAATCAATGCCCTTCAATGAAAGGAAACATCGGTGTCTCTGTGCAAAACACAGCGGCAGACAGCCTCTGCTTATATCTAATTGTGCAAATGCCGAGCTCGTGAAGATTGCACGGCACATCCCAAAAATGCCAGTCAAGATGAGATGCTTCTTTAACGATCAATCTGTCAGGTAGACAGGTAATTAAGCTCTAATTATCATGTAATAAACGACAATTCTGCTTACTCTCTGATCTAAATATACATCACTGTAGCATATGGGCACATGCATTTTTATTTCTGAAGACAGGAAAGGTCAAATTTGTAAAAGCAAGGGCTCATTTTTTTCTGTTTTAATAGGAAGGTTTATATTTTTACACTCTTTTTAAGATTGTGTGACTACAATGTACACTTTCATACATATGTACAGTCTATTAAAAATACTTTTGCATCCATCGCACTCACAGAACCACACGCACGCTCACATATGTGCATAATGCAACATTTATTTTATTTATTTATTTAACATTTGTTGACTGGGAAAGTCCAACTAGGAAAAAGCCTATTTTCAGCAAAGGCCTGGGGAGAAACACTCCAGACATAACATTGTTATAGTAGATCGAAATCTCCCCATCCTCCTCCACTCCCTAAATATCATACATACTAATACAAAGTGTTAACGCTACAAGTTCTGCAATAAATTTAAATCTATACAAATACCCTAAAGCGAACTGTTGGTGCTGTAATAGTTAACTGCATACCCATTACTACAACAACTGCAGTAACATGCTGGATAAGATCAGTTTTATGCCATTAAATGGTGTTCACATCATAATTTATTTATCAAATTTCTACCTCTACTATCCCACAAATTGCACCACACGCACACAAACCCAGCACCAGAGCTGAACTGCAGCAATACGATGAATGCAAGTATGAAAGAACATATATATATTAGTGATGTTCTGTTTCAAATAAAACTCTCAAACACACACACACATACAGCCTCAAAGCAGCCCCATACACTTGTGTGACAAACGTGGTGATAGAGAACTATGTTCTGCCAGAAACCCCTCATCTATAGTGTATCATACAGCCCAACCCAGCTCAAAAACAAATTGTCAGAAAGTCACAGGATGAAATCAGGAATTTAGTAGAAGCACTTTTTTGGTGCATTTGGGTCACAGATATGGCATTAAACTCTATGGATGTGGCGGAGACAAGAAGGCATTAGAATATGCACCTTTCCATGTCATGTTCCAAATTATGATGGCATGAAGTGACAATTAAATAAAACAATGGATCAGTTTTCTAAAGCACATTTTTCGAGTTTTTTAGGGAAAAAGATTAGAATTCTTATCCTATCCTGTATACTGAGAAGCATGGCTGGGAAGAAGAAAACCTCTGATCTCACCATTATGACACCAGAAACCAGAAGCATACAAGACAAACAGCCTGCATTCCTCAGATCATTGTAGGCACAATAACTCATTCTTCAAGTTGGACAATTTAAGGTGCAAAGCTTCAACCTCAACCATCAAGGTGACAAAGGTATGAGTGCTATGACACAAGAGAGGTATGGCTTTGTAGTTACTGTCACCCTTACAAATGCCACTTCAACTTGCTTCAGTTCAGTTTCAGTTTACACCACCAAACTCCACATTGTTAAAAAAAAGATCCATATCCTCACATCCCACTCCTGTTTCGGCACAACCTCACACTTAGTCTTTCCTGTTAACTGTGTCTTTGGATCCTCCAGTTGCTCCTTGCCAGGTATTGCAGACATCACTTCCCGTGGATGGGCTCTCATGACTCTGAGAGAAGTCAATCTTAACAGTATTCACTGTTAAGCGCAGGAAGCAAAAAATCTGATGGTGAGCAGTGAGTGCAGATCCTAGGAGACGTCATTCTTGTTGTACTCGGTCAAATTCTCTATCTGTGAAGACGGCTAGTGCAGTGATACCAGAATATCTCTGACCACTTGTGTTAATCTGAGATGTCCTGTAAGTTTTAGGTTGCCAGCAGCAGTTGCAAAGATACTGGATTTTTCAGTCATTCCCCCACCCTCCATGATAACAGAGGTGTCCATTGGTTGCTTCACCCTACCCCACCAGCCAGTCCTACTGGCAACACGTGTCTGTTCCTGAACTCAGGTCACCAGCAGTTTAGAGGGATTCCTTACTTCTGTGCCTTGGGCTAGCTACTGTTAATGAATTACCACTGAACTGACATTTATTTATAAATGTTCCAGAAAATGAGGGCAACAGAAATAATGCCATGAGGCATTCTTACTCATGAGCATTTTCTGCATTCAACAGTCATGTTTTATACTTTTAGCAACATATAGAAAGATAAACAGATATATATATATATATATATATATATATGCAAACAAGGTTATGATACTGGTAAAATCCAAACTTAAGCATTTTATCCCCCATCTCTACTAACAACGTCACCAAGTTCCTTTATCAAATTAGACAAGCTTCACAAGATTAAGGTAATAATGTGCTAAAGCAGAATGTTCTAGAACTTTTGTGCAGTTAAGTGCTGTTCTACTACATATGTGTGTCTGTGTGTGTTTATATGCATATACAAGTAAGCAAATATTGAACACAAAACTTAATAAACCTCACAGTCCAGAAAAAAAAATGCATCATAGCACAACATCAATCATAACAAATTTCTAAGCATAAGGAGCAATTAAAAAATAGTAGACAAATCTCCTATACCGACTAAAATTATATACAGACATTCTAAGATTACACAAAGCAATAGCACTCCTTAAAGTAGCAAACTCCTACAGGTACATTATCGGAAACCTCATCAGCAGTAACACTGTATTTCAAATACCAACTAAAAAATTAAAACATCCTGACTAACACATCATCACAGCTATCATAAGCAACATATATCACATCTAAAAGTCAACCAATATGAATTCTACTAAGTACACACATTACCTATCCCCTGCAACAACAAATAAACATTTTACCATCCAACAAAACTGATCTGCATAAGCATACACATATACAGAAAAACACACACAGACACTCACAACGGACTTCCATTTATATTATTCCTGTCATAAACAATTGCATAATCAGTGTGTGAAAAAGTGAAGGGAAGTTTACAGAGTGTGCTGTGGAAACAGAATTAAAGACAGAGTTATTCATAACAGCCACTATTCACTAATGATTTCTCTCTTTACATTCCTGTAAAGAGAAATGTAACATTAAGCCTGTCCAATGGATTGTGTCTGATAATAGAATTTTTTTAGCTTACCCTGAAGTTGTCAGATCTCAGATTAAGCTAAAATGATTAAGGTAATGCAGAAGGGAACATCTCTTGTATCAGAACTAGATCTCTTACTTCACCAGGAGAATTCCATTCAATCCTGTTCAGTGGAAACGGTTCAAAAACATGGGTTTTGCCGAAAACAGATGGAATGAAACAATATTCACCTGCATATTTCCTGCAGCTCCATATCTGCAATGGGATCATACCTCTCAACTGTTCCAGATTTTTGCAGAATGCCCAGATTTTGCCGCATATAATTTGTGGGCATCTGGTAAATCATGGAGAATTTAGGTCACTAAATAGTGACAAACATGAGTTTCAGACTTCATATCCATTAGAAAAATGCATACTTACACAAATCCTGTTATTCTACCAACTTTCTGAGTTTATAAAAATATTAAAATCTGTCCCTATTCATAGGCCTTTGCTCCTCCAGAATTTTTGTGCCAAGAGGTTGAGAAGTACGAATGGGGTCTCTAACGGATATGCAGGACTCAGCCCTGTGAGTTCTGACACTTTGAAAAACAAAGTGTTTTTTAAACATAATAGAGAAAATACTGAACTGTGTGATAACTCTACTTTTTGCAGGGTGGCTTCAACCTCTGTACCCCACTTTGTGTGTGTTGGTATTTTGTTCAACCTTGTACAAATCTTGTGAGTTCGGTAACTTCAAAATACAAACTGTGATTTAAACAAGATGGGTAATTCTGAACTTATGTATTACCTCCAAAACATTTTTTTTTTGCAAGGGAAGGAGATATAGAGTGCACAGTCACTCCATGCATTACTAATTACAATTACATATCTGAATTTGATTTCTGGACTTCATTGCATTTTCCAAAATGTACTCTGAAGTTAAGGTTTAGTTTAAAAGTTCTCACGAGTGGGAGTTAGTGGGGACTAATGGACCTTACAGAGACAATGGAGACCTCAAAATGCAACCCCGGGCTTTAGAATTGCCCTGGGAAGTCTGTTGTTTCTCAGTAATGTGCTCCCTTGTTTGGTGTTGTGCAGGTATATATCTGGATTTTTGAAAATTGTATGGAAAAGTAAACTGCTGTCCTGCTCTAACCAGCAGTAGTCAAATCTGCTGATTTGGCCATCTTTACTGATGAAGATCGAGATAAAGCTAAACATAAATTTGTGTCCAATTTGATAATTTAATTTATTTTTACATTTGTTTACCTGGAAGGTCCGTCTGGGCCAAGGACCCATTTTCAGCTGAGGCCCAAGGAGAGAAACTCCAAAAAGAAGCTTACAAATTACCATACATAACAGTAACATAACCATATTTAAAACAGTAACATTCCAAGTAACTACAGTATTTTAACATAGGCAGAGAAAAAGTTACACCATATAGGTTTCTAGCCTTATACGACAGTGGCATTATTTAGACCATAGAGCAGCAGTAACCTTTTAATACATGCAGTGATTTCACATAGGGAGTAAACATATTCCTTGCAGAGTATTACCAAATGTAAGGAGTAAAACGATCCGTGTACTTAGACTCAACAGTAGTAAAGAGCAAGATTGGTAAGAAAGTCAGAAGAGGGGGGAGGCAGGACTTTTGGTGTCAAATCATGCTAGTAATTAGAGGGAGGGGACAGAAGACTGGAAGAGAGATCAAATAAGATAGTGTGACCTGGTCGAGCTATATGGGAGAGACAGTATATTCAGCCTGGGTTTGTGCAGGAGCACATCCAGTTGTTGATGAGGTGCTCCTTAAGTAGATGTTTAAAGTTAATTGTATTGATGCAATTAATTGTTGTTTGAGGTAGTGTATTCCAAACTTTAGATGAGTTGTTAGAGAAGAGGTAATCCCCAAAGCTGTTGTTTAAGGATTCAGTATAATTAAACAACATTTTACATCACAGAGGAACACACTTCATAGTCTTAACTCATTCAAGCCTACAGTACCTTTTTTGAATGTCTTCAGTTAACACCCAGTATAGCATCCAGACACTTTTTTGGGTTTGGCTTCTTTAGGGCAAGGAACAATTAATAACATGACACTAAGATTGTTAATGTAAGGTGTCCCACAGTAGAGAAATTAATCCTTTTTTGCCACTTGTGGCAGAATATAAATATAGATACAAATCTAGCACCTGTATAACTCACTTTATTTTGGGGTCTCTGATTTTGTGCCTTCTAGGTTCCAGCCTATATTCTACCTTCTCTGACATACACCTACACAGTTTTCAGCAACCTGCAATAAAGCCAGCTTACAAAACTGAAGTGATCATACAATAAAATTGCAAAGTTTCCCACCAATCTTCTTAATAGAAAACACCACTTCATAGCCCTCCAGCACAAAAGCGGGCTCAATTTCTCCAATTAAAAATGGCAGACAATATCCTCCACCATCCATAAAAGCATGCCCTTCCCTAACACTCTTCTTCTCTTGTGTTACTCCCACTCGCACGCTGAATTCCTCTGACAAATGTGACACCTTTACATAATTCTCGCACAAATTCACTGTACCCTGTAAAATAACAAAAATCTGAAATTCACACCTCTCTCCCCACTAAAATGAATATTAAAAAAAATATTCAAACAAAATTCTTCCTCTACAACTCCCCTATCAGAACCACCTGATTAATACCTACAATACCATCCAGATACCTTACCCAACACCTACTACTCTCTCTCTCATGTTCCCCCCTCTTTTCCATATTACTATAAATCCCCTCAAAAAGTTACTGACGAGAGCTGCCATCAGTAACATGACCACATTCAAGATACTTGGTAGCAACAACCATAGAATCTACTTAAAAAAATCCATTCTAGTTTAAGTTTGTAACTTCTTTAATGTAATTTCTACAACCAGAGTATGTTCTTAAATATCATCATACATACCTTTAACAAAACAAATTGCAAAATTCACCTGAACAATCCAAACCCGAACCACAAGAAGTGGACCATGAAAGTACTCTCTTAAAAAAAATGAACGCTTATTTAATCCACATCGTCCCGCAAAGGGACTTCATTAGAATGAAAGAAAAACAGCAAATACATAGGCACCTTATATAGTCTTGACACCCCTCCTATACACCTTTTTTGAGTCAAACTTCCACTTAAGTCTAGGTATATAACTTATACTGTAGGCCAGGAATACTTTTGTCCTGTAGATAAGGTATACAATTTCTATAAGTCAAGTTTCACCACGTGTCTGTTGTTACACAATTCCATATTCTATGTTCAATATTGTTTGTATGGTTTTAATAACTTTGATATGCATCTTTAATGGAATCGTGGAGCTTTTTTCTCTCTAGGTCAAGATGAAAAGAAGCTTGTTCCCAGTCAGACTTTCCCAGTAAACAAACCTAAATAAATAAATTAATTAATAAACTTTATATATGGTACCTTAGATGTCAAAGAGAATTGCTGGAATGAAATCGTATCTCTACCAACATTTTTTGACTGGGTAAATGGATTGATTTGGGTAAACTTCTAAAAAGGTATTCATTTTTTTTAAATCACTGACACTTTTGCAAAAAAGCAAGGCATTTGCCATATTTTAAGATCTAGATAACTATACTTCAAAATGATAATACTGTTCATAAATACATTAGTTTTTTCATTATACCAGATACCTAGATGTTTCAAATGTATTTTCTGAAACTTTAGGCAGTATGGTCTTAGAATTAGCTGCAATGATCATTTGTCCTGGAACAGGAAAATATCAAATTTATCTGGATTAATTTGTACAAATTTTCTAACATAACCAGGCTGCCTTTTGACAATTGGGAACCAATTAAGAATGTGTAAGATGCTACATTCTCATAGACTCATTCTCATGGCCAGGTGGGTCAGTGAATGAGAAGTCCAGGAAAGCTGGCACACTTTCAAACTCCTTGTTATATAATGAAATAAGAAAAAAAAAACATTATTACTGTGGATAGAAGGCCTTCTATAGGGAAAAAAATGTTACCTGTTTAATTCTTAGCATAATAGATTGTGAAGGTATGCTAAGGTAAGAATCTTATGCAGACAAGTAAATACATGCTAAAACATAGGGGATACAATGGTAGTTAAAGAAACATCTTTCAGCTAGAAATAACTAACTGAATTTCATGCAAACCAGAACAAAACTGCAATTGCACTGTTTTCCTTAATACAGCAACTAGAAGATTTCAGATCAGTTACAGTTATAAAATTTTTTTTTGCACAAAGTACAAGGCAATCAGAGAAATTGTCAACGACAGAATGAAACAGAAGTCTCAAGGTCACCTTGTTTAAGATGCAATGTATCACAGTCTTTCCTCTTAGATAACCACCATCAGACAACAAGCTAGTTCCAAAAAGAATACTATAAAAACAACGGCTTAATTTTCTGTCCTAATCTACTTTTCAACAAAAGTCAAGGAAGCCAAGAAACCCAAAATGAGATGAGAACAAAGGTTTGATTTTTAACTGTGAAGTACACAGCTTTTTAGCGTCTAACTAGCCAACTTTAGGACTTGACAAAGACAATTATAACTTAAAATACCCAATTCAGACACAAAAATTGCAAGCTACGTGCCAGTAGCTGTCTAATGAAACAAGCTTTTTCAGAAGCAGCAGCAGGATACAAAAATTCAGTTCAAATACCAGATGTACAAAATGAATAAGGACGACAAGTTTTCTTAACCAAATTTAAAATGTTAAGCAAAGGAAACCAAAAAAAAATCGTATGCCTTATGGCTTCTAAATGCTAAAGAAACATTGAATTAGCCTTAAACGTACCAGCAGTACAAAAGGTTTAAGTAACCACTTAACTCTGATTGGTCATCTGTCACATGATACTGCACATACAACTTGACTCTGTTAAGTCCTCTGTCACATGATACTGTACATACATCTTGACTCTGATAGGTCATCTATCACATGATACTGCACATACAACTTGACTCTGATAGGTCATCTATCACATGATAATGCGCGTACAACTTGACTCTGATAGGTTATCTGTCACATGATGCTGCACATACAGCTCAACTCCAATAGGTGATCTGTCACATGATACTGCACATACAGTTATCTCTACTAAGGTTTGAATGTGGATATTTAATCTGTCTGTTTTTTACTTTTTTGGCTAATGCTGACATTAATTACCGTTCCATGCAAGATATTGCAAATTGCCCTAAAATAGTACCTCAAAGTATAACTTTGAATCCTGTATACCATGGTCATGTATGCTTGTCTCAGACATAAAATGTGTTACACACATTAACTGCTTTTTTGGTCTATAAGTGACAAATAGGAATTCTGACATTTCAGGCTGCCTACTTCATGATGCTGTACCCAGCGACAATGACAATAAGAGAAAATGATATGCTGACACAGGTTCAGTCTACATACCATACCAACTACAAACTGATACACTCCTGGAATTCCACCAATTTCCCTGCTGTACAGGAGCATTGGGCGCTCACTTGTCGGAACATGGGCTAAATTCTTGGCTAGGCTTGTATGGGCCTCAGAGCCAATAGCCTAGTAACTTCCTATGATCCTATGGTCAGAGTAAACATGTAGAAAAACTATTCCCTTCCAATATGTTCTCTGATTAGGTACATTTGCCAGGTTCATATTACATCTTTGCCGATCATAAATTACAATTATCTAAAACAGCAGCTTTCATTTTGTTTAAGTTGTCAAGCTGACAATATCACTCTGACTTCTCAGTTTCTTTTTTCAAACTGGAGGAGCTGAAATTAAGATGTTCATCAGCGCACAACCATCCTAAGCATCCTCAAGCACCAGCAGAAACAGGAAAGTTATTGCTGAACATTAACTTTGATTTACGGAACAGGATCAACTTTGCAGCAGAATGTGTAACAGTCACTGGGTCTAGAAGTGACAAGATTCCTGCTCACAGCTCAAGTAGCCAAGGTTCAAATCTAACCTTCTGAAGATCATTTGTGTGGTGTTTTCTATAACCTTTCACTTTATACTCATACAGTTGTGACCATCCTCAAAGCATATGGAATTGCCATCCAAGAGCTCCTGAGTTGTGAACTGGAGGAAACTGGTCCCTTTTATACTGGTCTTACCAGACTCTTATTTTTCTCAATTTCTAGAGTAAAAAAATTCTCACACACCCATAATATGAGTGTGTGTGTGTGTTTGTGTGTAATGTTTGTGTGTAAGAGTGTTTTTTTTTTAATTCACCATGGTAAATATTGTCCTAGTACAAGTTCTTGGCTACATCATAGAATACCATTATGTTTGAAGATTCCTTATATTTATAAATTTATAAATACATCATTGCTAAGAAAACATTTCTCCCCCACTAATTTTAACCTCCTACTCCAACAATGCAACTGAACACCACTTAAACACATGTAGTTAGATGCTACTGTCCAGTACTTTAACAAAACCTTCCTTTCAATACTCAATTCTCTAGCCCCCACTAGAAAAGTGCGTTCTAAATCTAAGCCCCTCCCCATGGCTAACCAAGGACACCAAACTACTAATGAAGCGTAGAGACAAAGCCTGGTCAGCATACCATATTTCGAAAGATAAAGCAGACCTCTTAACTTATCAGCGACTGAGAACCTAACAAAGAAACAGATCAGAAAAGACAAACAATCGCACTTCCTATCCTGTCAACAGAAACACCTAACAACCCCCAAAAATTCTGGCAATCCGTCACCCAGCTCATCAAGATGGGCCGAACCTCTACCCCACCCCCAATCACCACAAACAACTCAGACCCTATCGCAATACAATTCAACACCCACTTCATTAATACCATCACCACACTATTGGACAACCAACCCTCCCAACCATTAGCTATCCCCACCCCTGCCCCACATGTCAACAACTCTTTCTCCTTCTCACCTATTCAAACTAATTATATAATGTCCCTTTTAACCAAACGTAAACCTTGCTGCATAGCTGCTGACAAAGTGCCAAATGAATTCCTAAAACTTGCCACCCCATCTATAGCTTACCCCATTTCAATCCTGATTAATCTTTCTATTAAAGAACAATATGTTCAACTTCTTTGGAAGACATCTCATATTATATACACATCCACAAAGGTGGTCCCTCCAAAGAACTAACTATCGTCCCATAGCCATCCTTTCCCCCTTGCAAAAATCCTAGAAAACTGTATCCACAACCAACTCATCAGCTACTTACAAAACAATAACCTCCTTTCCGGTACTCAGCACAATTTTAGACCCAAACATAGTGAAAGTAAGGAGGGGAGTGCTGGTACTAACTCCATCCACCACCTCATGAATGAAGGCCAGCTTGGGTTTTCCATCTTTCTCACTATATCTAAAGCTTTTGACGCTGTATCATCATCATCATCCCCTTTTTCCCATTTACATGGGGTCGGGGTATCGTATTAACTGTCGCCAACTCTCTCAACTCAGTGGCACTCTCCTGTCTTCTTCAACACTCATGCCTGACTGTCGCAGATCTTCTTTCACACAATCCATCCACCTCTTTGCTGGATGCCCTCGCTTCCTCTTAGCTTCTTCCTGTCTGTCCCAAATCTCCCTCACCAGATTGTCTTCTGCTTTCCTACATGTGTCCATACCATCGTAATCTGTTTTCTTTGATCTTTTCTGCAATTGCAGCTACTTTGGCTTCTGCTCTTATGTCCTCATTTCTTCGCCTGTCCCGCAGTGTGCATCCTACCACCTTTCTCAGGCACTTCATTTCCATCACCTCTAGCTTCTTCAACTGTTCTGCCTTTACTGCCCAGGTTTCTGTACCATACAGTAGTACTGGTTGCACCACTGTCTTGTACACCTTACTTTTCAGCTTCTTTGGCATTCTTCTGTCATATACTACACCTGATACTCTATGCCAGTTGGCTGCAGCCCCTCTGATTCTAGCTTTGACCTCTTCATTCAGACTACCCTTCTCCTCAACCACCCCTCCCAGATACTTGAAGCTGTTTACCTGTTCCACTATCTTCCCATCTATCTCTATTCTCAGCTTCTTCTGATTTCCCCAATCTGCTGCCATTACTACTGTCTTATCTGTGCTTAGTTTCATCCCATGTGCCTTCAGATTTGCATTCCATTCTCCTATCCTTTGCTGAAGTTCTAGATCAGAATCTGCCTGTACTGCCACATCGTCTGCATACAGCAGCTTTGTTGCTCTGACCCCTCCAACCTGTTTGCTGATGTAGTCCATTACCAATATGAACAACAGTGGGCCAGAGCTGAACCCTGGTGTACACCCACTCCCACTGGGAACCCCTCAGTGAGGCCAAACACTGTTCGTACTTGAGTCACTGGGTCCTTGTACATAGCCTGTACTAATTCTACCAATGTTTCTGGGACTTCAAACCAACGCAGTACTGCCCAGAACAGCTTTCGTAAGACCTTGTCATATGCTTTCTCCAAGTCTAGGAAAGCCCGGTTTGACTCTCTCTTTTCTAGTTTCTTCTCAAGTATCTGTCTCAATGCAAACATCGGGTCAATTGTGCTGCATCCTGATCTGAATCCGAACTGTTCATCTCCCATCTTACATTCTACTATTCTGCATATCCGTTTATCAATCACCCTCTCCAGAACTTTGACGCTGTATCCCACCAGCTAATTCTTAATAAACTATCCTCCTATGGCCTCAACCCTTCAACCCTAACTTGGTTCCATCGCTATCTTTCCAATCATCAATAGGCCACAAAATGGGAAAGCTCTTTCCCCTCTACTCCCCATCTCTGTTGGCGTACCTCAATGTTCTATTCTCGGTCCTCTTCTCTATCATATTCACAAACAGCCTTAATTCTGCAACCCAAACTAGCTTCCCTAGTACAGTATGTCGATGATGCTACCCTTATCTGATCTGCCACCTCACCTCAGAAACTCCAACAAAAAATGCAGGCATGTTTTTGAGACATCGAAACATACCTCTCTTGGCACCAATTCATTTTAAATCCCAACAAAACCAAAATCATAGTTTTCAGCAACAGAAAACCAAAATCTTCCCTTTCCCCCTGTCTCCATCCACCACCACAAAAGGAACCAAGATCGTCCTCACTGACCACACCAAACTTTTGGGTGTTACCATAGATAATAACCTTAAATTTGACATACACATCACACAAACTATCAAAAAGGTGCACAGCCATACCTAACTCCTGATGCCATTGCCACTGCTCACGCTCACCTTCTATCCACTCTCCTGCATGGTTCACTTACATTCAGAAATCTACAAAAATCAGACCTCAAAAACCTTGAAGCATGCTACAATAAGATTGCTAAATATGCCACTAATCATCCACACAGATCTCACCACTATGCAGCTCTTCTCATAGCTAAATTGGCTAAAGCTACCCAACCTATTATCACTTACTCAGCTAACCTTAACCCACAAAATAATCTATCACCCCAACCACTGCCCAGGAATCTCCCACTTAAATTCAACCTAGCGACAAAACCAGAACTCTCAGATCCTCGAACAAACTTTTACACAAGGCTTCCAACTCCCATAACTGTCACAGCAATTCCTTCTATTCACACACAATAGCAAAATTCTGGAACAACCTACCAGGGACAAAAACAAAAAACCCCAACCACGATCAGTTCAAATCACTCCTAAAGGAACACATGACTAACCACTGAACCACTGGCTGTGCTCATGCCAGTCACCAGGATAATGATTAACCCACACCTTTTACCATTCTCAGCAAAATTCCTATACTTCTAATATGTAATTGTTTCTCAGTATGGTAAATTCATGCAATACCTGTATTGTTCTGATGTTTTTGTATTGTTGCCTGTATTGCTCTGTAGATTGTACTGCACTATTATGTCTTTGCATTGTACTGCACCATCGCCTTGACTGCATTCTCTAAATATACTTTGGAATATTTGTTTTTTGTAATACTGTGGAGCTTTTCTCCCCAGGTCTCTGCTGAAAATGGGCCCCCTGGCCCAGTCGGACACTACCTGGTAAACAAATGTAATGAATAAAAATAAATAAAATATTACAGACCATGTTCACAACTGACCAGTGGAACGGACACCAACACGGCTTGGATTTCTACAGAGAAGCATTGTAGCC
>NC_056746.1:85100030-85102530 GCF_019279795.1 Protopterus annectens | reverse complement strand
CGGGAATACTTTCCCGGACTTATTAATTAAATGGCAGAAGATAAACCTTCAGGCAAGCATGGCACATATGCAGTTAATAATAGACTTTTTTAAGCCTAAAGAGAATGAGTTAAAAGATAAAATAGCTGAGCAACAACAACAACTTATTGACATCATGGGGGTAGATTCTACTGAAATCTACTTACATGAGTTAACAGAACGTATAACCCGGTATGGGAATACTTTGTTAACTCAGAAAAAGAAAAAACTACTGAGAGATAAAAAAGATTTTGAGAGCAACAATGTCTTTATGTGGCCGAGAACCACGTTTTCCAATGAATCCCGTATGGACAGTAGATTGAACACTACAATGGGCATGGAGACACTTGTGAATGAGAGCAGTAAAACAACTATTGTCCCTGATAGTATCAAACCCAGAGAACAACAGTCATGTGGCCTTGTTATTGAGAACAATCAGAGCAAACAGGGGCAAGGTGAGGACCCAGAGGTATCAGCTGGGAGGAATGAAGGCAGCCTTACACCTAGATTGATTACTTCCATTTATTTCACTCCAGCGGAAGGACCATCTGTTGTATCGGCTACAGACCAAGATAAGGCGACTCCAACGAGTACGGTTGTGAGGAGGAAGATACAACTAGATAAATTAAATGGAGGAGAGTAACGGGATTTTCCAGAGGTCCCTTTACCAATACGGGCTGGAAGGAAACGCTCAATGGACTACGAACCAACAAGGACTGTGAAACGACGAGACACGTACACGGACCATCAAGGTCAAGCACAGAAGGCGAGATGGGGACAGAATCGCTAGTCTGGAATATATCAAAGCATGTTTTGACCGAAGCAGAGTATTCCGTTCTTAACAAAGGTTTGACCTTTATTCCTTGTACAAATGCCGATGTCAGTGACATTTTACTATCTATTAGGCTGTTTGTAAGAAATGTTAACTTGAAATTGATCTACAAGAATACTGATACAAACAGTGACTGCTCTTTTAAGAGGAAGAGTCTGATTAATCCACACCTTCCTCCCAATTTGGACCTGTTTATTAAAAGTGTTGAAAATGACTTATATCAAGCCAATAGGTCTAACTTTGTTAGTCTAAGTGACAACTTAAGTAAGATGGAAACTGAAGCACTGTTTAGTTTAAAGAACAATGACAATATTATTGTGCGTCCAGCGGATAAAGGTGGCCTTATTGTTGTTCTTGATAGGAGTTTCTATATAGAATCCATGCTTAGTATGCTATCTACTAATGCCTATCAAGTCATTAGTTCAGCTGAAGTTGAGAAGTTATGTCAGTTGGTATTTAACACTCTTACAGAATGTAAGTCTTTAGGTCTCCTAACAAATGATTTATTTGATTATTTCTTGGTAGAATGTCCAAAAGTACCATGCATAAATGGACTGCCCAAGATACATAAACATAGTACTATACCACCATTTAGACCTATAGTGGCTGGTGAGGGATGGCTCACTGAGCCTATCTCTATTTATTTAGATCAAAAATTGAAATCAGTGTTAACACGTTTTTCTTATGTGTTAAAAGACACAGGACAGTTCCTTGGTGACCTATATGATTACATCACACATATTGATAATACTGAAGGAATACGTTTGGTTACAATGGATGTTATATCCCTCTTCACCTGTATTCCGAACGATAATGGGATAGGCATGGTCAGAAAATGGTCAGAAAATTGATTTGTGAATTCATACCCACAACTGAGGCCGATTTGATCTGTCTTCTGTTGGAGACAGTGCTTGAGAACAATGTCTTTGTCTTTCTAGACAAGTTTTACAAACAATCTACAGGAGTAGCGATGGGCACCAGTTGTGCCAATTCGTACGCGAATTTGGTAATGGTGGCCTGGGAGAGAGAGAGAGGTTATGTTGACCTGTCCACACATCGTCTTTTACCGACGATTTGTGGATGAACTCTTTCTCCTTTGGTCCGGCACAGGTGACTCACTCAGCTCCTTTTTGAACCATGTAAATAACTTAGACGGCTTTCTACGTTTTACAATGGAACATTCTGTTGATTCCATTAGTTACCTAGATGTCACTGTCTACAAAGAGGGTCCTACTTTTAAGACCATCGTATATAGGAAGCCATGTTATAGGGCTTCCTTTGTCTCTACAAGTAGTATGCACCATCCTAGGACTTTTGGAAATATAGTAAGGGGTAAAGCCCTGAGAGTCTCTCGTCTTTGTTCAGATGAGAGAACGTTGGAACTGGAGTTAGAACGTTTAAAAGACAACTTCTGTAATAGAGGCTATTCTCAGACAGACATAGATGCAATATGCACAAACGTGATTAGGAATAGACCTTTTAAAGGCCAACCTTATATTTCCAATCAAAGACCATCCCGTTTCAGAGCTTCTTCTTCTGATTCTAGGCTCCCTTTAGTGTTGCCATATGGTAGGAATATTTCCACTGTTCAGAAAGCCATTATGGATAATTGGAATATCATGACAGCCGATATTGAGACTAAAAGTGTGG
>NC_056746.1:84867530-85092530 GCF_019279795.1 Protopterus annectens | reverse complement strand
TTAAGGGGGTAAGCACTGCAAAGAGAACCTTTACTGTGTTTCCGTTTTACTTCTGACATTGAGACCCTGTTCCTTTTTGACATTCTACAGGAAGGATGTAATTTTTAAGGGGGTAAGCACTGCAAAGAGAACCTTTACTGTGTTTCCGTTTTACTTCTGACATTGAGACCCTGTTCCTTTTTGACATTCTACAGGAAGGATGTAATTTTTAAGGGGGTAAGCACTGCAAAGAGAACCTTTACTGTGTTTCCGTTTTACTTCTGACATTGAGACCCTGTTCCTTTTTGACATTCTACAGGAAGGATGTAATTTTTAAGGGGGTAAGCACTGCAAAGAGAACCTTTACTGTGTTTCCGCTTTTACTTCTGACATTGAGACCCTGTTCCTTTTTGACATTCTACAGGAAGGATGTAATTTTTAAGGGGGTAAGCACTGCAAAGAGAACCTTTACTGTGTTTCCGTTTTACTTCTGACATTGAGACCCTGTTCCTTTTTGACATTCTACAGGAAGGATGTAGTTTTTAAGGGGGTAAGCACTGCAAAGAGAACCTTTACTGTGTTTCCGTTTTACTTCTGACATTGAGACCCTGTTCCTTTTTGACATTCTACAGGAAGGATGTAATTTTTAAGGGGGTAAGCACTGCAAAGAGAACCTTTACTGTGTTTCCGTATTACTTCTGACTTCGTGACCCTGGTCCTTTTTGACATTCTACAGGAAGGATGTAATTTTTAAGGGGGTAAGCACTGCAAAGAGAACCTTTACTGTGTTTCCGTTTTACTTCTGACATTGAGACCCTGTTCCTTTTTGACATTCTACAGGAAGGATGTAGTTTTTAAGGGGGTAAGCACTGCAAAGAGAACCTTTACTGTGTTTCCGTTTTACTTCTGACATTGAGACCCTGTTCCTTTTTGACATTCTACAGGAAGGATGTAATTTTTAAGGGGGTAAGCACTGCAAAGAGAACCTTTACTGTGTTTCCGTTTTACTTCTGACATTGAGACCCTGTTCCTTTTGACATTCTACAGGAAGGATGTAATTTTTAAGGGGTAAGCACTGCAAAGAGAACCTTTACTGTGTTTCCGTTTACTTCTGACATTGAGACCCTGTTCCTTTTGACATTCTACAGGAAGGATGTAGTTTTTAAGGGGGTAAGCACTGCAAAGAGAACCTTTACTGTGTTTCCGTTTTACTTCTGACATTGAGACCCTGTTCCTTTTTGACATTCTACAGGAACGATGTAGTTTTTAAGGGGGTAAGCACTGCAAAGAGAACCTTTACTGTGTTTCCGTTTTACTTCTGACATTGAGACCCTGTTCCTTTTTGACATTCTACAGGAAGGATGTAATTTTTAAGGGGGTAAGCACTGCAAAGAGAACCTTTACTGTGTTTCCGTTTTACTTCTGACATTGAGACCCTGTTCCTTTTTGACATTCTACAGGAAGGATGTAATTTTTAAGGGGGTAAGCACTGCAAAGAGAACCTTTACTGTGTTTCCGTTTTACTTCTGACATCGAGACCCTGTTCCTTTTTGACATTCTACAGGAAGGATGTAATTTTTAAGGGGGTAAGCACTGCAAAGAGAACCTTTACTGTGTTTCCGTTTTACTTCTGACATCGAGACCCTGTTCCTTTTTGACATTCTACAGGAAGGATGTAGTTTTTAAGGGGGTAAGCACTGCAAAGAGAACCTTTACTGTGTTTCCGTTTTACTTCTGACATTGAGACCCTGTTCCTTTTGACATTCTACAGGAAGGATGTAGTTTTAAGGGGGTAAGCACTGCAAAGAGAACCTTTACTGTGTTTCCGTTTTACTTCTGACATCGAGACCCTGTTCCTTTTTGACATTCTACAGGAAGGATGTAGTTTTTAAGGGGGTAAGCACTGCAAAGAGAACCTTTACTGTGTTTCCGTTTTACTTCTGACATCGAGACCCTGTTCCTTTTTGACATTCTACAGGAAGGATGTAGTTTTTAAGGGGGTAAGCACTGCAAAGAGAACCTTTACTGTGTTTCCGTTTTACTTCTGACATCGAGACCCTGTTCCTTTTTGACAATCTACAGGAAGGATGTAATTTTTTTTTTTTGCAGTGATCTCCCTGACCTTTGTTAGTGGACATCTATGAAATAACATTTTAAATGCACATTTGAATCTTAGGCTTGAAAGATGTAAAGTAGTGGTTCTGATTGACTCGAAATGTAGTTCCAGGCCCAAATTTTTTCTCTGATTCACTCATGGTCTCAGCATGGGACATTATTTGTTCATACCTGTGACACAGACCCTCATCAGCCCTGACCCCTGCCATGACAATGGCTTACATCAAAGTTTCCAGTTTCCAATGGGGATGCATTCATGGGAGATGCAACCCCAAAGACATACTTCATTCCCATTTCCTAAGAAGAGGAGATCATGCTCACAGACTGGTCATCATCTCCAGGCCATAGGCTGATAAACAGGGCTTCCCTGGACTGTTGTCCAAGCTTTATCCATCTTTGCAACAGAGCTTGGTCACCTCTGTCTGATAAATGCATAAGTAGACTAATTGCAATTGGTACATAAATTTAATATATTTTACAAAACCTAGATTTGGAATCAGTGGCTTGCCTGAAGACTTTGTTTTACTAAGATTGGAAAAGTTTAGGTTGTAGCTATTCCTCCCTTACTCAAACTCCCTATATCATGCCACACATTAAAATCACATAAACCAGAGATTTCAGTGAAGGCCAAACTGGTGTGTTGAGAAACTGAAGAAAAGCAGTCACCCAGAAAATAGAGAGAAAAACATTAAAATCATACTTCCTCTCAAAGTGTAACTCGAAGTTGCATTTACAGGGAAACAAAAACAGTTCGTCATATGAAAAAATGGACATTAAGGTAGAGATTTCCTTTAACTGGTAAAGACACGAAAAGCTCTTAAATTTGAAGAGAAACTGTACAAATCAAAGTGTTACTAAAGGATGGACAATTGTTTGACAAATTCAAAGCACTTTTAGTTAATTGTTTAAGATGTAACCTTATCTGGAGAGCAGTATATCATTTTAAACTCGTATATTATTTTCTAGAACCAGACATATGTCATGCATTTAATAAGCCCTTGTAAAGAATGGTTTTACTTCATTGTATATACAAACTTTAACCTGAAACAAAGTCATAGTGACCGTTCTCAATTAGCTTCAAATATGGCATTATGATTTTCTCAGATTTCATCCAAAATATTAATTAAGATATTATTTAAATCACATTATTTTGTTCCTGTAGCAACACTTTGATAATATGTTGTTGCAATGCTGTGTGTGTAAACAAAAATTAACACATTTCCTCTTAAGATTTATAAATGTCTGTTTGCGGATAAATAAATTGAAGATACAGGAGGACACTTCAGCAGATGTTTTAACAACTCCATCCCATGTTAATGAAAAAAAATCAGAGCTTATATCTGAATGTTTGTGAATGTTGCAAAGTTCTTACCCATCAAAACAAATTCTTAAGGATGAATCAATTAGAAAACAATTTGACGGTTTCTTCAGCAGGTACATTACCTGTCGCCAACCCAAGTATTTATCATCAAATCATTTTCTTTCAGTAAGAAGTTCAGAAATGTGCCAAAACACATCTATCCCCCCAGAGCTTCATGGGATATTAAGACACTCAAACTCCAGGCTGCTTAAGAGAATTTTGACCCAAAGTTACTTTTTGTAGGAACCCACCCATCTAAATCCTAAAATTGTCCCCATTTTTCCCTCATCTTTAATGCAAAATGTGAACACTTTAGGTAGCACATACTTTGTACATGGAAAACCAGACAAGTAACACTTACGGATTTGCACATAACATAATGCAGTTACATGAAGCTGAGTTACGGTTTTCCTTAAACTGTAGTACATGAAATAATTCCTCACACTTTATTTTTGTGGAACTCAATGAGTGCGAGGTGAGACCCTTATACACATTTCACATTATTAAAGCACCTCAAATACATTGGTAATTTATGGAAAATTAGCAGTTCCCCTAGAAATAGATGTTTTGTTTCATGTTAGAAATAGTAAGGCAATGGCTCTTGAATTAATGCCATCCATTTCATGTGTCTAATTTTGAAGATAAGAGATGGCTCTCAGCTTAACTCCACTTTGAGTAACTTGAAAGTTACTTTCTCCGACACACACACACACACAGAAGTCTACATACACACTGAGGAATATGAACCCCATGAAAATTACAATGCAGAATAGAGGAAGAGGATGATAGCTTGGGGGTGGGGGGAGGCAAAGTGTGACCGATGACCATTTGGCCAAATTCCCCTTTCATCTCTGTGTTAATAATGAGACTATTCATCTCTTAGTTGTTTCAGCAGTGGAAGACAGATGACTAGAATGATACTTGTTTAATACTAAAGAAGCCAGAGTATGGAGGAGTGAGGTAATTATGAAGGTGACTCTTCCTGTGACAGGTAGTCATCAGCCTTCGCAAGAATAAGAGAGGGTTGTGGGTTAGAATAATGGTTAAGGTGTTTACCTCACAGACAAGGTATCGAGGGTCAGATTCTCCCCTTTGAGAGGAAATTGGCAAAGTTAAAATGGTCCACAAGGGAAGCTAGCTTAGCACCTATCCATGACCCCTCTGAAGATGGCAGTGCTCCCACGGATTACATGAGGAAATGAGTGGTAGGTTTTCCACAAATCTGTAGCGTTCTTCAAATAAGGGCTGAGAAGGCAGCTTGCATCTCACCACCTTACCATTTTAAGACAGTGCAATCCAGTTATAACAACAGATACTAAGGCCTCAGTCTAGCCTGACTCCTATGCATTTAATGTATGAAAGATGAGCAGCTGCACAGCAATAAGGGTCTTGCACAATACTCGGGTGAGGATCGGGGAATAATTTACATATGAGTCCTAACCAGTTTACTATCAAAAATGTCGATTGCAGACAGCCATTCTGTCATATCGAATGAAAACTGTGAAAAATGGAATGCTGAAATTTCATCTCTCTGGAAAAACAGCCAAGTTCAACATTCATTTCTGGTTTTGAACCTAGAAACAAGTGTTACTATGGGTTGAGAGGGGAGGGGGGGATATTTAGCATTCCGGAATATTGGTGTTTGACATTTGCAGCGTTCGGAGTTTGGACATTCTGCATTGCTGCTTTTGCGATCTGCAATTGACATTTTGATAGTAAACTGTCCTGTGTTAAATATGAAGTCCTAGAAAAGGAAAGTTCTAGAACTGTAAAAAATCAGAATACAGGACATTCATACCTTAACAAGGAGCAACAGATGATGTGTGTACAGTGCTAATCTTCTATCAGTAGTGTCCGCATACAAGTTTACTGATGTAAAGAGAAAAGAGAAGAGGACACCTAAACGTAAGGTATACCAGCTTTAAACATTTGTGTGGATAATGTCACTCAAACAAAATGTGACAGTTACAATCCCCTTTTGCACAAGAGTTCTAAACCACTTAGCTGGACTTTAGCATAAATCCAAATGATTGGGAAAATCAAGCAGTAATATACAGTTAATCAATTATTTCTTCTGCAAAAAACAACGTACTCTACTAGAACATCTTTACCTATTTTGATAATTATATATTTGGCTACCCACCACCAGAGTCTAGCTGTGCAATGCAACCCAAATGTGTTCCTATGCATCATGGATGCTTATTAGGAGGGGGGTAACTTAGGAAGTTTCTACAGGTTATGTGGGGAGGAGTCTTAGTTTGGGCATATTGTCTGCCTCTGTCTATAGATCCTTTTTGATTTAGGCATACAGTAAGTACTAGGCTAATTATCCTTTTAAGAATAGCCAAATTTCCAAAGACGAAAATGAAACCATGCACTTTGTGTGTGTCAGGTAAACCCCTTGACCATTACGCCAATCCTCTCCAGGAACTGGGAAAGGCATGCTGGTATTTTGCCCTTTAGATAATCTGTGCTGTTTTAGGAAGAAAAGGTTGCCATGGTAAAAAAATGCAATCTGTCTGTTTAATGACTTTGAAACAATAAGGAAACTTGAAATGTGTCTATATTTTGTAGGTCTTTTGAAAGAAGTTAGGCTACTGCATTTGTCCAAAGGGGAAAGTATACTATTTGGGCTAATCAAGACCACATATCCTTTACCCTGTAGCCTACTGAGTCCTTTTTGAAATTCTACACTGGTAACCTTCAGTGGAGACGTGTTAAATGAGTCAAAAGATACCAGGGTTCTTGGGGATTATTAATGAATTTATTTAACAAATCATATCAATTTGCTGTCAGGTTCATACCCAGTTAACAGGCATGCACTACAGGAGATGGGAGGAGACAACTAAAGAGCTCAGCCCAATACTTTTGAGTGACAGGGGATGGAAGTGTTGGTAGGAGGGAGTGTGTGTGTGTGTGGGGTGCAGAGATTTGGACAGTCATTAAGATTCATCCCATTCCCCTTGAATGGGACAGCCAGAAACCTAGATAGGTACCTTCACCCTGTGCAATTCTACTGGATCCCAAAAGGTGACAGTCTGACTACAAACATGAGACCCAAGCTGAAGGTATTATGTACAACTACATACAATAGTGGTCATTTCTCCAGCCCATACCTTGGTGAAGTAAGACATTGCTGAACCACCACAACCTTATTTCACTTTCTTTGAGAAGAGGTTGGTCACAGAAGGTATAAACAGCATAAATGACAAAGCTGTGATCCCATTACTTAAATCTCTGCTGATGTACCCTCATATAACCATACCGTGGTCATGAAAGGGATCAATGGCTTTGTCATTCCACATAAAGAGAAAAAAAACAGTGTATGGGGGGCTAACCCAACCCTAGGCAAAAAGGTACAATGTTGCTTTTAATTACTGCTTCCAGGATTCCATCTCTGCTCCTTAAAACATGCCCAGCTAGTATTGCATCAAGAATGGGTGAATGGAGAGCAAGGTGTCTGCATTCAGGTATTCTTGAAAAAAGTAACTGTGATACTTACCTATTTCTGACTGACTGCACTCTGACCTCATCATCCAGGGATTTTACATTTGTTTATGTTATGGTCCTTGATCTGATCAGCTAGCTAGCTGGAAAGAGTTTACTTGGATGATGGAATAGTCCTGCTTCTCCAGCAAGGAGAGGAGATGGATAAGTGATGTGGCAGCCCAACATCCATGTTCCAGCTGATACATTTTGTGTTACATGTGCATATCCATGGTAAACAGTAAACCTTCCCCTATGTTCTACAGGTTAAGGCTGTTAAACATAAAGCTACCTGGACTGATTCAGTGTCCGTACTAAAGCAGCTTTAGTCTGGATATATGGACTGTTCCCAAGAAACAAAGGTGTAGGGGGCTTTTCCAGCTCCCAGTTTAGGAGTAAAAAAAAGATGGTCTGTTCTCCGACCTGAGGAGCAATCCAGGTTTGGTAGGTCCATTCCTCAACAACTTCTTTTTTCGGCTCCTGCTAGGGGTTGCCACAGTGGATCATCTGTTTCCTTTTCTTCCTGTCCTCAGCATCTTGCTCTGTCACACCAAACACCTGCATGTCCTCTCTCACCACAACCATAAACCTTATCTTAGGCCTTCCTCTTTGCCCGTTACCTGGCAGCTTCATCCTTAGAATCTTTTTCCCAATATACTCTGCATCCCTCCTCAGCACATGTCCAAACCAACGTAATCTTGCCTCTCTGGCTTTGTCTCCAAACCTCCCAACCTGGGCTGACCCTCTAGTATACTTATTCCTAATCCTGTCCACCCTCATCACACCCAGTGCAAATCTTAACATCTTTAACTCTGCCACGTCCAGCTCTGACTCCTGCTTTTGTGTCAGTGCCACTGTCTCCAACCCATATAGCATAGCTGGTCTCACTGCCCTCTTGCAGACCTTCCCCCCTTTCACTCTTACCGGTACTCATCTGGCACAAATCACTCCTGACACTCTTCTCCACCCACTCCATTCTGACTGTACGCTCTTCTTCATCTCTCTTTCACACTCACCATTACTCTGAACAGTTGATCCCAAGTATTTAAACTCACCCACCTTCGCCACCTCTACTCCCTGCATGCTCACCATTCCTCTATCCTCCCTCTCATTCACACAAATATATTCTGTCTTAGTCCTACTGACCTTCATTCCTATTCTCTCCAGGGCATATCTCCACCTCTCCAGAGTCGTCTCCACCTGTTCCCTACTCTCACTACAGATCACAATGTAATCTGCAAACATCATAGTCCACGGGGACTACTGTCTGACCTCGTCTATCAACATGTCCATCACCATTGCAAATTAGAAAGGGATCAAAGCTGATCCTTGATGTAATCCCACCTCCACCTTAAACGCATCTGTCACTCCCACCGCAGACCTCACAGCTGTCACACTACCCTCGTACATATCATGTACCACTCTGACACACTTCTCTGACACTCCCAACTTACTCATACAATACCACAACTCCTCTCTAGGCACCCTGTCGTATGCTTTCTCTAAATCCACAAAGACACAATGCAACTCCTTCTGACCTTCTCTGTACATCACCATCAACAGCAAACATTGCATCTGTAGTGCTCTTTCCTGGCATGAAACCATACTGCTGATCACTATTCATCACCTCCCTTCTTAACCTAGCTTCCACTACTCTTTCCCATAACTTCATGCTGTGGCTGATCAATTTAATCCCTCTTTAGTTACTACAGCTCTGCACATCACCCTTATTCTTAAAAATCGGTACCAAAACACTTTTTCTCTGTTCCTCAGGCATCCTCTCACTTTCCAAGATTTCATTAAACAATATAGTTAAAAACTCCACTGCCATTTCACCTAAACACCTCCATGCTTCCACAGGTATGTCATCTGGACCAACCGCCTTTCCATTCTTCATCCTCTTCATAGCTATCCTTACTTTCTCCTTGCTAATCCATTGCACTTCATGATTCACTATCTCCATATCATCCAACCTTCTCTCCCTCTCATTCTCTTCATTCATCAACCCCTCAAAGTACTCTTTCCATCTCCTCAATACACTCTCCTTGCTTGTGAGTATGTTTCCCTCATTATCCTTTTATCACCCTTACCTGCTGCGCATCTTTACTAGCTCGGTCCCTCTGTCTAGCCAATTGGTACAGGTCCTTTTCTCCCTCCTTAGTGTCCAACTCTTCATATGCCTTATCCTTAGCTTTCACCACCTCTCTCTTTGCCATGCACCTCATTTCCTTATACTCCTGTCTACTTTTTTCATCTCTTTGACAATCCCACTTCTTCACCAACCTCTTTCTCTGTATACTCTCCTGTACTTCCTAATTCCACCACCAGGTCTCCTTGTCCTCCTTCCTCTTTCCAGATGTCACACCAAGCACCTTTCTAGCCATCTGCTGTAGTTACCCAGCTATTCGGTAACTCTTCACTGCCACCCACTGCCTGTCTCAACTCTTCCCTGAACTACACCTCAAAATTACCCTTTTTCAATTTCCACCATTTGATGCTTGGTGCTGTCCTCACACTCCTCCTCCTCTTCTTGATCACCAATGTCATCCTACAAACCACCATCCTATGCTGCGCCTAACTACACTTTCCCCAGTCACCACTTTACAGTCTCCAATCTCCTTCAGACTGGCCCTTCTACATAAGATATAATCCACCTGTGTGCATCTTCCTCCACTTTTGTATGTCACCCTATGCTCCTCCCTCTTGCTAAAATATATATTCACCACTGACATGTCCATCCTTTTCACAAAATCCACTACTATCTGACCTTCTGCATTCCTTTGCTTAACACCATACCTACCCATCACTTCCTCATCCCCTCTGTTCCCTTCACCAACATGCCCATTGAAATCTGCTCCAGTCACCACTCTCTCACCCTTGGGTACAGTCACCACCACTTCATCCAACTCACTCCAAAATTTTTCTTTCTCATCCATCGCACTCCCAACTTGTGGAGCATATGCACTAACAACATTCATCATTACACCATCAATTTCCAGCTTCATAAACATCACTCAATCCGACAATCTTTTCACCTTCCAAACACTCTTAGCATACTGTTCCTTCAGGATAACCCCTATGCTATTTCTCCTCCCATCCACACCATGATAAAACAATTTGAACCCGCCTCCAGTACACCTAGCCTTGCTCCCCTTCCATCTGGTCTCTTGCACACACAGTACACCAACCTTCCTTCTGTCCATCATATCAGCTAGCTCTCTCCTTATACCAGTCATACTGCCAACATTCAAAGTTCCGAACCTCTCTACCACAGTCTAAGCCTTTACCTGCCTTCGAGCATGGCTTCCCCCTCTTCTCCTCCCTCGGCCAACAGTAGCCTAATTTCTGCCAGCACCCTGTTGGCCAACAGTACTGGTGGTGGTCATTGTTAACCCGGGCCTCGACCAATCTGGTATGTATATCTGTACTGTTGTCCGCATGTATGATTTGACAAAATTTTACACTGGATGCCCTTCCTGATGCAACCCTCCCCATTTATCCAGGCTTGGGACCAGCACATCCCCAGTGGCTACTCAACGAGGAGCAAAAAAATGTACAGTTCTATTCCCTAATCTGGCGATGCCTCCCTTCAGACAGCAAGAGATGAACAGCATCCCTGAGGGGAAGATTTGGGGAGGCAGGACTAGAAGGGGTGAAACTGTAGATAAGTGCATCTTACTCCCTGAAAAAATAGTTTTGAGAGGTATTGGAGAACCGATGAAATCCTGGCTGAGCAACTAGAACTTTTTTTTTACATTAGGAGACTTTGATATATGTGACTGACATGTCACAATACATCTCAATAACTTATTAACTAGAAACAACTTGAATAACACCCCTACTATCATTCAGGATAGGGTACTACTTTTATAGCTCCACAGTGAATCACGTAAGACAGAATGGGTTTGCCTCGTTAAAGCTAGTATTTTAAACAGTGGAATATCCTGAAGGGAGGAAGCTCCAAAAATTCTCTGATGTATCTTGGTTTACAATATTAAGCACCAACTTGTCTGTGGTTAGGATGCTCCAATTCCTATTGAAGAGAGTCTGTTATCCAGGTAGTGTGGGAGAAGGGAAGGAGAAGAGAAGGGGAAAAACACGGCTGGTTTGGGCCCAAAATGATCCAGGAATCTACTAACCTGTCCATACCCTGGGGACTCCTCTACTCCAAAACAGTTGATTCTTATGAAATGATTACTTTTGGCCTACTTCATGTAGAAGGACCTTTGTTGTACTGGACAGTTCATTAAGTATTTTGGGACTGGGGGGGGTAAACATGCTACCTGACCTGCTGGAAGGTCTTGTATTCTCCTCTTTTCCTGAGTGCTTTTTTTTTGGGAGGGAGGGCAAAGGAGAAATCTCTTACTCAAAATAGCATTCAGAAGTTGCTACTTTATACCTCCAGGCAAGAGGTAAGCAGACGTTCTTTCTGTCAAACATGCCTGAAGCCAGCACAAAAGCAGTACTAGGGTGGCTACCTTGTGGGCCATTGTAAGCCTAGCTAATTACACCATGTGAGAATCAAACCCCGCAACTTGTGTCTATAAAGTAAACACCTTAACCATTATGCCAACCTCTCACCCTATAGTCACTACTTGTTTAGTCATGAAATGATCTATAGTTCATTCTAGACTGAAGTACTTTTGCAGGTAAATACCTTGCATTATGCGATAATGTTGAAGGTCATGTGGTTTATATATTTCTAAAGAATAATGAAGCCATTTTCTAAACTACGTTACACATTCATTGCTACATTGGATTATGACACCTTTCCTTTCTACTTAGTTTTGTCTTTGGGTCATGACTGAAAAAGGTCCTCTGGACCAGCACATCCACCTGCCTAAAAAAGTAAACAATAATATTTACAAACATGCACATTTACATGATTTAGCTTCATTGACCGTACCTGACCAGGACCTTTGGACCATCAGCACTATCCTGTCTGGGTTTACATTTATTCTGGTGATACACAAATCAGTGCCAGGCAGGCATCAAATACTTTGCAGGGGACAAAGTGACATTCATGTAACAGCCACTTTATACTTCACTCAATAACACAAAGCCAGGATTCTCTGCCCTTTTTCCTCATGACTGACGTCAAATGAAGTTTCTTGAAAATGCCATGTGTTTACTTTTATTTTGCTAGATCACTAAGCTAACAGTGTAATATATGATAGTATATCAAAAAGCTGAGTGCTAAGCAAGGATTTGGCACAGATGTCAAAGATGCGCAGTGGAGTTGCATGCTTATGACACTTGGAGGATTAGATACATTGTCTGCATTGCACATCTTGTTTTAAGTGGATGTACTGTGACTACTTTACAAAATGACTGGTTAACGCCATCAAACATCTGAGACACAGTAATATTCAACACAGCAAGCATAATGTGTTAAAAATTACAATATTACAAGACTGTTTACAGCAAAGTCTTGACACAACCAGAGTGGTGCAATATTGTTAAACTATCCTCCTCACTTATTAGTTTACACTATTTGCTACACAAAGCAACTAAGTGATGTAATGTACATATGGATGATTATTTGAAGGGTCATACTTCACATCAGATATTAGCTAGTAACTGAATTTTTCCATTTAATTGCACAAATAATGTGGTCTAGAATCAGTTTTGTTATGAATAAATGAATACTGTACAAGTAATCCGGTAACTTATCATTTCTTATTATGACATCTATAGCTTGTCATGGTGATAATGGCTCAGTCAAAAGCATACCTCTCAATCTCTTAGAGCTAGAAATCTGGATAAATCCATAAACAGAGAGACAAAGGCCCAAAAATAGGGACAGTTTTTAAACATTGCTCTGACTTAGAATGTCAATAGAATAAAAGGTTTTGCGTTTGCATGAATTTTCTGAAATGTATGAAGTCTGAAACTCCAAAGTCTGTTGTTATTTTCTGAATTCGTTCCTCAATGACGTGCCAAAGATTTACCAAAAAAACTAACTTTTATGAGGAAATGACCACAAATATAAGACAAAAATATAGACATTCTGTGAAAATCTGTACAGTTGAGAGGTATGACAAACAGTTATGACTGATACGGTTTTTGACGGCAAAAGATCCATACATCTATGCTACATTATGGAGTTTGGTCCAGGCTTTGGATATTATCTCTGGTCATAAAGAGTCCAAGTATCACAATGTATCATAGCAGATACCTGCAGCACACATTTTTTGTCATAAATGCCAATCAGAAAGGTGTCAGGGGAGGGACTCTGCCAGAACTGTGTGTTCAATGTGGCTAGATGGTAGAGGTACCTTTCATATCGATTCTCTCTCTCGTTCTCCGCTAATTCCTAGCTTTCAATAACCACATCTTAGGCAGTGGGGTAAATAATAACCACATCTTAGGCAGAGGGGTAAACAATGACCACATCGTTGGCAGAGGGGTAAATAATAACCACATCTTTGGCAGAGGGGTAAATAATAACCACATCTTTGGCAGAGGGGTAAATAATAACCACATCTTAGGCAGAGGGGTAAATAATAACCGCATCTTAAGCAGAGGGGTAAATAATACCCACATCTTAGGCAGAGGGGTAAATAATAACCACATCTTAAGCAGAGGGGTAAATAATAACCACATCTTTGGCAGAGGGGTAAATAATAACCACATCTTTGGCAGAGGGGTAAACAATAACCACATCGTTGGCAGAGGGGTAAATAATAACCACATCTTTGGCAGAGGGGTAAATAATAACCACATCTTAGGCAGAGGGGTAAACAATAACCACATCTTAGGCAGAGGGGTAAACAATAACCACATCTTAAGCAGAAGGGTAAATAATAACCACATCTTTGGCAGAGGGGTAAATAATAACCACATCTTAGGCAGAGGGGTAAACAATAACCACATCTTAGGCAGAGGGGTAAACAACACTGATTTCTTACTTTGTATTTTTTTCCATGCATACCAATGTTTTTTTTTCTACAAAATCATTCCTGCTTTCTGTCAGTACTCCTATGTAGCTTAATCAAACACTAAGAAAACAAAATCCTGATGGAAGGAGACAAAAATGTTTATCACCAGAGCACAGAAAATTAAAATCGGTCATTGCTTGTCAATAAGCTTCACCTGCCTGTCCTGGGTTATACTCACCGTCTCTTTCAGGTCACTGTGCAACTCACTTAACTGGACAAAGTCGTGCTCACTAAGTTTCACCCGTCTTAAAAAGCAGCCCCCTACAGTGCTACCTCACCCTCTCAATACCTCATAGAACACTCAAGGTTAGGAAGCAACCATTTATTGTGAGTTACGGAATACTCCTCCCATAACAACACTGTGGATGACATGAAGTCATACCACAGTAAGTTAGGTACACTTTATAACACTTGAAATGAACAAAATATGATCAGAGTTCTTAAGCAAGAAAGAGGTGCTTGAATTATAAAACACCTGTACTTTGAAATGCACCAATACATTTTCAGGTACAGTTTCTGTAAGATCTTGACAGTTTTATCATACTTTAAAGATCTGAAATAATATCCTGAGAGAAGAACATTTATACTGCTATGAAATGGAAATCCACACACAAATATCTATATATAATTCTATTTTGGTAGAAAACTACCTCTCAAGAATCTAAAAAGCACGCAAAATAGATAGGCACCACAGTAAGAATTAGAACTCCTTTAATAACAACAAGTTAAGTGCTTTCGCCCGGGAATCTTACAGGCTTCCTCAGAAAAATACAATTACAAGTTGCATATTGCTTTTATACCCCTGCCAACCAAACATAGTCACCCCCTTAAAAACACTCTTCCATCCATTAAATTAAAAGGGCACTCCCCCTTAAAAAAACATTCTCAACAATAAAAAAAAAATTTCTTTTGCTTAGACTTGTATCAAAATATGAAATTACTTAATAAAACATTTTAAATAAAATATGTGCACATTTTCATATCTAGTTGCTTTTCCAAGAATAGAAAACCAAACCCACAATCCAGTAAAGTCTTTATAAGTTAACCTGTGGCTTTGCAAACAAATTTGAAGTTAGTCATCTCAGCTGGGTGATGTAGGAGGCAAAGCTCTCTTGAATGGAGCCATGAAAAGCTTTGTCATTAAAGTAAAAAGTTTACAGGTTGCCCACTTGTGGAAAGTGATTCAGTGGTATTACTGGTTTCTCCTAAACAACTTATGCATGCATATGGGACCTCAGTTTAACATCTCAGCCGAAGGATGACACACTCAGGAGTGCAACATTCTTATCACTTGGGAATTGAACCCAGACCCTTCTGGTCTTCCAGGACCTCCTGTGCCACTGACACCACGATATATATATATATACATATATATATATGCACATACACACACAGAGAAAGAGAAACAGATAGAGCTATACATGGACAGATATGGGAATGTACATCAAAACATCGAAGCATACAAATTTCAAATGGTTAAACATCAATCCAGAGAGACTGAAAGCCAAAACTCTGAAGAAAAAAAAACAAAAAACACAAACTTTTTTGTAGGCGGCAAGCTGCCTGCACCCCCCCCCCCCGAAAATTATATATACCAACTCCAACATCGTTGTACAGTGGGAGAAAGGGAAAATCTCCTGATCCCCACTGCGCACAATCTTCCATGGAATTAATGCTGGCAGAAGAGTTCAAATGAGTTTCGATCACTTCTACTGCTGTTAAACATGTTTGAGATCAATAACATTCGATTATATGGTGTGTTTTCAGATCTGGATATATATACATACATATATATATATATATATATATATACATATATTAAAATATAGAAAAACAGACATGTTTTGAATCGGAAGGTCAAACCCAGTTTAACCATTTCATGATTTGATGCATTTGAAATAGACCATACTGCGTACACCTCCTTCCATCCTTTGTATGCCCTTTTATCCCCCACATCCCCTGCAATTATATACACCAACTCAGAGATCACACTACAGTGAGGAAATGGGTAAATTCCCTGTTTCTCACTGTACCGCGATCTCCATTTACAATACAGAACTCAGACTACCCAATCATGCTTCACATTCATTATTGTGAATTTCCATGATAATTCGTTCCATGGCTTCGCATATTAGACTAGTCAGACTAATAGGTCTGTCGCTTCCGGAGTTGGTCGATGGTCTAATCTCGTGAAGTGGGAGTCCTGCTTTCCTGTGGTACAAAGCCTGTTTTGAGACTATAGTGGAAAAGTGACCCTAGTGGCCCTGATAAGGTCATGTTGCCAGCTATTTAGAAGGCTTTCCAGGATACTGATTTTAGCCATGACTTTTTCCCCCTTTCCCTTTTGTTATATACTCTATTAAGGGTAGGATTCCACCAGTGTGGTTTGTTTTTAGAGTTTGTTTTCAGGTTTACTTACAGTAGGCACAGAGGTCTCTATACAGCCCATGCACATGGTTCTACTGGGTCTCTGTGAACAATTCCGCATAGGTTGTTGTGAACTCAGGGGTTTTGATAAACTATAGCTTTATTGGGTGTAGTTTGCTCTGGAATAGTTCCCAAATGATACAGAGTTTGCTGGGGTTACCAACTTGATTTTTATTTCAAAGGAGACAGCTTTGTGGTCCAACCTCAACAGTGAGGGTGTGGCAGGAAATCACTGCTCAGTCCATATTGGCAAGTACCAGGTCCGGTATTGTTTTAGCCATTGGTGGTTGTGTGTGCACTAAGCATATTTGTGTTAAAGTCCCGGAATCACTGTGCCTGTGAGTATGAGGCAGAGTATGATTCCCAGTTTATAGAGAAGTTAAAGTCTCCAATGATTAGGGAATCTGGTTTAAAGAGGAGTGTCTTCAGTAGGTCTAGGTACGAGGTATGGGATTCTAGGGCCACAGAGGGTGACCTATAGCTTGCTAGGATATGGTATGGGACTATTTATGGAGACTTGCACGTGGATAAATTCCAGGGCATCATCCTGTTGAATCAATTTAGAGTTATGCTTGTTGCTAATACAGACAGAGACCACCCTCACGTTTTGTCCCTTTACGTGCAGCTGATGGTCTAAATGTCTGGAAGGCACTGAAGCCCTTGCAGTGCCGGAGTACCTTCTCTGGATTTAAACCACTCTCCATAACAGCACAGATGACAACATTCTCCAGAGTGGGAAGAGCTTGCAGGGTGTGCAGTTTCTTGTTTAGGCTCCTAACAGTGAGCAGTAATACCTTGAGGTTTCTTTGGGTTTTATTTGCTATGTTGGTACATTTGACAATTTGGCACTGCATAAAAAGAGGCTCCAAGGGGGGTGGATAAAGTTTTAACCAATATTTGGAAGCCTAGGCGAGACAAGTGCAGGCCATCTTTTGCAAAGCAACATGATCTGGTAACCACGTCCCCCCATGCTGACAAATATTGAATCCCCTTGGAAAGACACCAGAAACTAAGTCAATTAAGTCAGTAATTTTTTGTTCACATTGTAGCATCACTCTTGGTGAAACTAGAATGCTGCTAAGTGCAAAGCACTTACCTGACTGAGCACACATTCAGAGAGATCAGTAATGATTTTCTTCATATAATCCATGGAAGTACATCTCCTATCATTAATGCATGGACTATGATAGAATCATTCTGGTACCTCAGCATTTTCAATAGTCAATCATACAAGTCTGATCATATGAAATTCAATTATTTCAAATGTCGAACTTTTAACCTGGACCCTTTAGCTCCCACTGTCCATACAGCTTCCACAATAGATTTCCCATTGTAAAATAAGTATTTCGGCATAGTCACATAAATAGAACTGCTACTCAACAGTGAAATAAATGTCAATTTTGCACCCTACTCTGTACAATATTATAGTAGTGATAAATACAAAATAAAAATAAATAGCAGCAGAAGGTGAATGCTTTGCCACAGATGGCCTGCACCTGTCGCCCCTGGGATTCCGGATACTAGATAAGGGTCTTGCCACCCCTATAGTGCCTTTTTTAGGCAAGGTTCAAATTACAAATTCACCACTATAACAGGAACAGGCAAGCAAAAACTGAGGGTAATGCTACTCAATGCTAGAAGTCTAAATCTCAAAATGCACTCACTCGAGGCACTCCTTAAAATGGAGAACATAAATATCTGTGCAGTGACTGAGACCTGGTTCAAGGCTCTAGAGAGCACCCCTGCATTACCAGGCTATAACTCGTACCACACTTTTCGGCCATACAACCTGGACCAGAAAACCAAAGGCAGAGGGGTGTCCATATTCATTAAGGATATCCACACCGCCAGGCTAGTTGTGCAGCATAATGCATCTGAGGTTATCCAAATGCAACTAACTCTGGGCAAAACTGCAATCCAGTTTGTAGCCTGCTACAGATCCCCCACCATGACCCAAGATTTCCACTCCTCTTTTCTTGATATACTGGAAAATATTAGGGTTCAAACACTCTAACAATGGGCGATTTCAACTACCTAACCATTAACTGGGAAAACTACTCATGTACCAACTCCTTCGCTCAACGCTTTTTGGAATTCATAAATTCCAATGCACTGGATCAACTTATCCACACCCCCACTGGGGGCAATAATATCCTAGACCTAGTCATTACCAACATGAGTGACTGGTGTTCCACACCTGAAGTCAACTCCTCGTTGGTCAGATCCAACCATAAGCTAAACACCCTAGATATCCACATCCTGCCCTCACCCACCATTAAGGAAACCACGGTAAAAAAATTTCTCCAAAGCCAACTTCATGCTTCTTAAGACAGAAGTGGTGAACTTCATGATACCCATGCAGATGGACAATACAGTTACGACTGCTGAATCCTACACAAATGCAATCTATAAGCACTTACACGAGTGCATGGATTGTGCTAACCCAAGTAGAAACAAGACGCTATCCTCCAAAAAAAAGGAAGCCAATCTGGTGGTCCCCCCTGCCATAAACAAACTCTACAACAGAAGGATGAAACTGTTGCAAAAGAGTAAAATCCCGTGAGTGGAGGAGCTCCCTGGTCAGCCTCTGTAAGAAGCTGAGATCCCTTATAAGATCCTCCAAAGCTAGGTACGAAAACAAAATCACCACTGATTCTAAGGGCAACCACAAAGCATCCTATAGCTGCGTCAAGAATCTCAATGGTAACACCCAGATCTGCTCTGAGTTACAGCACAACGGCACGAAAATTACAGAACCAACTGATATTGCCAACATCCTGGCAGATAGGTTCAGTGCTAACTTTACCCACCTCTCACCCCCTAAAAGGCCCATATCTATACTGGAAGAATGCAGCGTCCCTGTAATCACATCTATACAGGTAAAAGCTGCAATCTCTAAAACCAAAAACACAGCATCCATGGGACCAGCCAACATCCCAGGCAGCATTTTACATGTACGTCAGAACAAACTGGCTCCCCACCTAAGAACCATGTTCAATCATAGTCTCACATCAGGCTTTGTGCCCACTGAATGGTGCACAGCAACAGTTATCCCGCTCCACAAAGGGGGAGCCAGCACTGATCGTGGGAACTATTGCCCTATTAGCCTGACGAGCCTGGTCTGCAAGGCCATGGAATGTATCATCATGGAACTCATAAACAAAGACATTGGTAAACTCCAAACTCTGGTCCCAACCAGTTCGGGTTTGTGAAAGGCAGATCATGCCTTCTGAACCTGATCGACTTCTTTGAGGCAGTCACCAAAGCCGTAGACGAGGGTAAGGTAGTTCACACAGCCTATCTTGACCTCGCCAATGCTTTTGACACCATTCCCCATTCTGGAATTATAGCTAAACATACTAAACTAGGTATAAATCCCTACGTCACAAGATGGGCTGGCAACTAGCTCACTGACAGAACCCACACTGTAAAAGTTGCAAACTCCAAATCTGACTTCAAACCAGTGACAAGTGGAGTACCACAGGGTTCAGTCCTGGGATCTCTACTGCTTGGTATCTACTTCTCTGAAGTACAGGCAAACACAGAAGGCCTCTGGCTAATGAAGTTCGCAGATGACTGCAAACTAGGAGCCATGGTCGAGTCCCCAAATGATGTGGACATCCTACAGAAGGGCCTCATTGAGACAGATGCTTGGTGCCAGAGGTATGGCCTCAAGGTCAATGTCAAAAAGTGCATGGTCATCCCCTTTGGTAAAAACTCTGTACCCATGAACTACCACATAAACGGCAGTCTATTTAATGCCAATTGTGTGATAAGAGACCTTGGGACCCAGGTGGACAGTAGTCTCTCCTTTGATAATCACATCGCCAAAGTAGTCAGCAAATCCTTCTATGTGGCACACCTCATCACAAAAGGGTTCTCATCCAGGAAAAAAGAGGTAATTGTTCCCTTCTACTCGGCACTCATTAGACCTATTATAGAGTACAATGCCTCTTTTGGAATGTACCTCACAAGACATCTGCAGGAGCTGGAAAGGCCACAGAAGTACCTCACAAAGAGGATTACTGGCCTCAAACTGATACCCTACACGGACCGTCTCAAAAAACTCGAGCTTTACTATGTAGCATATCACCTACTCCGAGGAGATCTCTGCCTAACATATAAAGCTATGTTAAATCCAGAGCTGTTGGACATGCTACACCTAAAGAAATCCCAATCTCTCCGAGCTACACGCTCTAAGGACCTAAACCTTGTCACCACAATAAGGACATGCTGGAGGGATAGATTCCTGTCCCAGAGACTTCCTATACTCTGGAACAAGCTACCCATCTATGTCAAGCAAAGTTCCTCATTAGCACTCTTCAAGAAAAATCTTGATGAGTGGATGGGAAAACTTTTGTGGCTCTGCTCAACAGGGGCACAGGAAATTATCTTTCTTGGATGGCGTAAGCCAGGGAACCTTGTTGGCTAGGCTTACTTAGGCCCTTGGGCCGATAGCCTAGTACCTACCTATGAAGCTATGAATGCAGTGGAGCATGATCTGGTATTCAGATGTAGTAATATTACATATTCTACTGCAGGCATTGCAGCAACAAACATATAGCGGTGATTGATTTATTTATTTCTGTTTTATACAGTTTTTAACCAGGTAAACCCATTAGGCCTGTCTCTTTTCATGGGCATCATAGGAGTGATGTCTGGTTAACTGACTTGTATGGACTTGCATAACAGGCAAATGGAGACTACGGGATTCAAACCCAGGATTACAGGTTACAGTTTATTAGTGCAGCATAGCTTTAATCCTCTTAGTTTAACTGCCAGAGAATTAACGTAGGCTCTCTTGTAATTACTTGTTAATATATTAATCAATTAATCTTTGATTTCTTATAATCTCTCTAAACCCATGTTTGTTAATGATCTAGTCTTCCAACACGGGCCTGCAGCCTTGAAAATGAAGTCTCTCTCACTTCTGAATGGCAACAATGTTTTGAGGTGATCAGCAGTTTACTGAAACCAGTGTCAGTGTGCTGTGCTTCTCAATATCACTTAAGTAAACCATATGATTCCCAATTCGAAGGGCAAGGCTTGACACTTAATTTTGACACTTCAAAAATTAAACTACAATCAGACAACACAGTACATACAAGAAAATGGATATGAAACGTGTCTTTTGTTAATAAGGAAGTCATAGTTGGTGATATGTTAAATCAGTTGATCACAGATTAGATTTTCAACTATTTTTAGCAAAAGCTGCGAGTACTGTCGTGTACCTAAAGTCTGATGAAGCTGAGGGTAATCAATTTTTTGGTAATGGGACTGAAGGCATTTTTTTCAACCATAAGGAAGAGTTCCTATCCTTAAGGACAAATAAAACATGTGGACATGTAGTTTTGCAATACGAGGGTGGAGGATATCTTCAAGGACATAGGATATGGGCCTGGATTCCCTTGTTACATCTGTATGTATGCTCAAGACCTTCCCTAACATGCTTTATCCCAAAGACTAAGCAAATAACTTTATTACTTCTGGGTTAAAGAGGTGTTAATTTGCTTTAGGATAATGAAGGGGATTTTAGCTTTCAGAAAGGTGAGGTGTTTATGAATTTTTAACATCCTGGTGTTAAGCATTGTACAGGTGGAAACAGTCTGAGTATAGATGGCTTGTTAGAGATTTATTTTCCAAAAGAGTTATGAATCGCTTAATAGGGAAATTTATTTGCTCCTTAAGTGGCTTTGGCCACACTGGTTAGAATTTCACTTATGTTTCTATTTTTTTAAGTTACACTGTATTTTCCTCATTTGTGGGGTTTATCCTTTTATGTTTTCCAAGCTGGGCCTCAGTTTAGTAATCAGTGGATTGGATTTACCCTCAAGTATATAGTTTTATTGTCTGCAGTCTTAAGTCGAATAAGTTCAAAAATATTACAGAATTTCGTAGGGGCATGGCAGCAGTACTACGTAGGTGCCCCCCCCATGTTTATGGGAACAAGTTTCAACTGGAAGTTCCTGTCATTTGAATCTGGGATGAATGAGATTTATTTTAGGACAGGTGAAGCGTTTGGCGTTTTGAATGAGAAGCAAGATGAATGGGGCATTAATAACTTACAGCATTATGTAGTACCTGTAAAAGCTTAACTTTTATTAGCAAGTTAATTATCAAGATATCTGGAAGGTTACAAGATTTCTTTTGAGGGTTATACTGAGTACCTTAACTAGCCGTTTCATGTCATTTACAGAAGCAACCGAGACTTGCCATTCCATTCTACACTAACATCGCCAAGAATTCTCTACCTTCCATTTGTTGTTCTATAAAATGAATTCATATAATGCACATTTGTCATGAGTGGAACAGGTGATCCACTGTGGTGACCCCTAACTGGGAAAAGTGAAAAAAGAATAGTAACGCACATTTGTGTGTGTGACTGGATGATGGGATCATTTAACTAATGTGTATTGAACTGAGCCGTAGTAATTACTAATCAACACATGGATTACTTTAAGTCGGATAATGCAAAATATCTAGTAACATCACATAATCCAAAAAAAGAAAAGGGTAACACAAGCCTATGGAAGGAAAATAGAAGGTTTTTGGGTTCACTATAGCAGCTAGAGAACATGATTACAGTTTTGTAAAACTACTGCAGCTATTTTATAAAGATATACTGTTGCATTACCACCAGCTCCAAATTTAAATCTCAAAACTCTTAACTGCAAAGTCCTGAGAAACTGAAAAAAAAAAAACTGCAAATACAGATGAAAATCAAATATTGAGAATTACTCTTCACCTTTACACTTGTCATTTTTGTAGAGGGGCAAGCCTCCCTGCACCTCCCACACCCTGTAATTTCTATATACCAACTCTGAGATTGCCATATCTTTGAGAAGGTGGAATATCCCAAGAAAAGGCAATCTGAGCTCCACATCTCTGGACTCTGCAATGTGGATCATGAGATTTTACAGAGTTACCTTATCGTTTCAATGGTTTACTGAATGTAATCGAGTTAAATGTGGAACCAGTTACTATGCAAACTTTCTGAAAGGAAGGACATGTTCGATCTAAATCTGTAAATGCAGTTTGAGTTAAGCACTACATGAAGTAGATGTACGTGGGCTTCCTGTTTCAGCATCCTGCATGTCACTGCTTTTGTATTCTAGCATCAGTCAACATTCTCAGACAGACGATAACTGCAAATAATGCAAATGTCATTCCATCAAGGGCAGTTTACTTGTCAAGAAAAAAGGACATCCAAGGTATTAGCACTTGGCACACATGTATCAATACCTTTAAATTCTACCTTCCTGGAAGACGCCCTACCTGCAACCAGCAAGTAGAAAAAATACACACATATATATAAATATATATATATAAATATATATATATATATATATATATATATATATATATATATATATACACACACACACACACACACACACACACACACACACATATATATATATATATATATACACACATATATATATATATATATATATATACACACACACACTTGTAAACTATTGCATTAAGCAAAAACATGAGCGCTATGGTACTTACCCACAATGGTTAATATAGAAAGATAGAGTCCTGCAGTCTACATTCCATTAGTAGGTCAGGTGCCAGAAAACTGGGGAGGGGGGCTAATGAAATGAGATCACCATGGAGTGTATATAAAAACAGACAGGAATACATTCATACAAAATTAAAAGACAGGAGCAGGCAATTAAAATATCAGCAGAAGCCCTTTTGGATTGAGGAAAGCACATTACAAGCAATTCAGCAAGTACCTGTTTTCACAAAATATTAAGGAAGAACTTCAAAGGCAGAAGCCTGGTGGAAAATTAAATCCAAACATAACACTAATATATACTAAATCAATACAAACTGAATGCATTATGGAAACATACATTCACTGCTGATACAATTGCAATGGTTGTGAATTAGAAATGGGGCAAAGATATTTCTAATTTGCTGTTTTCACAACATACTATTCAGGAAATTGTCTATTACACCACAAGCATTAAGAAATTCAGGTCCAAACAAATTTTTCTTACAAGTATTTGTTTGGCTTTCCAAGTTTATGCCAAAGAATGGATTGGCTATCTTCCACAATAGTATACTTCAATGCATTTGAAGAATATGCATAAATTGTGTCTCAACACAAACTTACGCCTAGCTAACTTTGCCTTCAGAATGTAATGTCTAACCAAACATGGTTTACTGACACAAGTATACTTAATGCCAGCTAGGCCCAGAACTGATGTTCTTAGAACATGTAACTTTCTGTGGAAATGTACTCCCTTGTATATCAATGTTTTGATTTTATGAAGAGAGACATCAAACTAAACCACAGTATATGCTGGGGGTACTCGGAACTGTTCACATGTGCTTAATCACTAATGCTGATCTACAGGACAATTACAAAATGATGCGATAAAAAAGAAAATGATGCGACTTTCAGGTATAACTAGAATATATACAAAAATGAAGAGTATACAGACTAATCCAGCATGTGTTTGTAACTGGAAAGCTTTACCCAATGCAGGAAAAAAATACGGAAAACACATGAAATGATTTATAAAGGCGCAAGAATTGTCACTACATGTATGAATACAATCAGAAGCAGAAATGCAGAGAAATTTTCAGCTAAAGTTTGCATTCCTTATTCAACTAAGGAAGTCATATTACTGGTCAGCGTATAATCCCACCAACTGAGACAAATTTGATGCAACCATAACAGCTGGCTCAACACGGTAGTTTCAGTGAGAAGAAAACTGTTTAACTGCAGGCGATTTGTCATTAAAATATAGCCTCTCAAGTAAGTAAAAGACGAGAAAGTCACTGTCAGCAGAATATTGTAATGACTAGACATAAACTTATGATACCAGATAATATGTCCTTCGTAGCATGACCAGACCAGATGTGTCCCAAAGCTGCAGGAAGTAGGAAAAAGATGGTTAAAAATGTCAGTCTTAGGGAAAGAACACAACTCAAAAAACATGTTCTCTGCATTTGGACCCAATATTCTTATTCTTCTAGCTAGCAATACTTTGCCAAGCTTATTCTCACACACATATATATTTATATAGATATAAAAATTAGAATCTGTTGTGAGACGTGAAATATATGATACTGTGAGTAAGAGGACAGGTTTTGGATTAAGAAAACCAAAAGTCACAAGAGTTCCCCATAAAATGTTTCTACTTATTACACAGACTAGATTCCCACAATTTCCATTTGTACTGATTTTTCTTACTTTTCTTTGCTCTGAATCAGTTTGCCATTCATGAATGTACTAAGTTTTCATTATTTTTTTCTTAGAAGTAATACATTTAACAGTGCTTTATGTGATTTCCATACATTTTTTTTTTAAAGCAGGAATTCATACCCTTTTTTCCCTCTAGTCTTGAGGTGATAAGTTTTTCCTTTTGTGTGTCAGATTGTTTTACTTTACTACTAAAGTAAAATTTATGTTGGGATATGCTAGCTTTGTAAATGAATTATATTTCTAGGATGTCCGTAGGTTCAGTAGAGTGTCAAGTGGATTTATATTTCAATTAAATTATTTTGTTTTTCATAGCAAATAACTGCTAGATGAAAGAAGCATCATTGTCATATGTTTCACTACTTTCTGCAGTTGGAACAGGGAATTTACTTAAGTAGTTCTTGGAAATTAAGTCCACCTCATGAGGGGTGTAGTGGGATTGATACACTGCATTAATTAATTATTTTATTGTGATTTATATTTTGCTGAATTTTCAATCATCTCTCTCAACCTCTTACACCAGGAAACCTGGACAAAGTTTGACACAACGGGGAACAAAAGGCCCAAAAATAGGGCCAGATTTTAAATGTTTCTCTTATAAGCTTAAAAAGTTGCTAGAATAATATACGTTTTATTATGCATGTTTTGAAGGATATAAAGTCTGAAACTCAAACTTATGTCATTGTTTAGTGACTTTAGTACTCAGATCACCCCAACAATTTGGCAGAAACACACATTTTATGAGAAACAGACCAAAAATATGAGGCAAAAGTCTGGACATTCTCTGAAAATCTAGACAGTTGAGAGGTCTCTCCCCAGCTAGTTGCATTCTTCCAGCTGTAGTTTCATACAGACATAACTGGAAGATTCATAATGGAACCGGTTTTTAATCAGTTTAGTCTTATTTTAGTTAAAATTTGGTGCAGATTGTCAATAATGCCTTTTACTCAGTGGCAGGCTATGGTCCATTTTTAAATGTTACTTTATTATGTGAAATCCTGATTAATATAACATCAATTTTATGTTCCAGTGTTCGATTTGGTATTTTATGGCTTTTCTATGGCATTACTGTTTATTTGTAATGCATACAGTGTGCAAAATGTCCGTTTTTCATTTTTTTCCTTATTAATTGAGGCTGAGAAAAGTAGCTAAACTATCATTTCTGATTAGTTTAAGAGTTAATGACCTACACAAGGCAGTAATAAATATGTAGATGATATCTAAATAACAGACAAAAAATACATACATCATTAAAAGTGATGCAGGGTAAGACACTAGTCTAAATAATAGAATATATACATAGAATCAGCTAATTATAGGGCATCAAAACTCAATTAAGAGCTAGAAAGACAGTAAATCTAGTGATAAAAATGGAATGGATAAAGAACTAAAGGGGGTATTATCAAGGGGGCGGCAATTTACATGTGCACTTAAGTAAACGTAACAGCTGATCTGATTAAATTTATTATGAAGATCTGATTAAATTCATTATGAAGATCTGATTAAAATCATTATGAAGATCTGATTAAAATCATTATGAAAATCTGATTAAAATCATTATGAAGAGGGAAGCCAGGGAAGGCGGGTAACAAGTTGTTCTCTACGATATTTTCATGTCAGATATACTGAACTAGGCTCAATTGCTTCTGTTCTCTGACAACTCAAAGGCACCACCTACTCAGCTGACATGCTCAGGTCAATCATCAGTCGCTGGGGTTGAAGGGGCCCCAGTGAGTACTGGGGAATGATGCTGCTATCACAGCAGCTGTCAGACAAGAAAGAAAAGCAAAGCTAAGCACTAGCAAAGAAGATTAAAATGCATGGGATTAACAAAAAGTAGCAGAAAAACGGAAGGAGGAAGTGGCAAAGTTTGAGGAGGTCAAAGTGAATCAGACTAGATTCTTCTTTACTGACAGATGCCAGTTTATGTTGGCACCAAAATCTAGTGCCACTTTATTGCATGCCAAGAATGCACCATTTGATAAAAAAAAGACTGAACATTTTTTGAAAAAAAATATATCTACTTCATACTGAATGTCCAGTTAAGAACTAATTAATTATCCCAGAAACAACTAAATTTAACTTGAACCCGAACCCAGAAATAGAAGAACCCCCACTACTTATCAGCACAGTCTCTCTCTTGCTGGCTGTCCAGAATAATAAGCCATATGACAATCACACCAATATAAAAACCAAATGCTGCCACTTATTGATGTGATTTTCCTCACTTCTGATCAGGACAGTCATGAGGTAAACCTGAAATTTCCTCTGGACTTTTTTCCCTTTGAATTTATGTATTTTTTCTTGGTAAATACCTTATAAAAAGGTTAGTTAAGAAATCACATCCTCATAACTAATAGCTGCCATATCCAATGTCATTAAAATACTTAAGTCAATAGTTAATAATCACATAGCAGTCAATGAATATTTCAAACTTCTGTACTTTGCAAACAATGAGAATGTCAGACAGTCATTATTGACTATGTCACACATTTACTCAAAATGTTTTTGGACTATACACTAATACACATTTCTATAAATGACTCACTTTTCCTATTCAGACACAAGACTGACTTGTCAAGCAATACTTTTAAACCAACTACTGAAAAAAAACTCTGAAATGTTCTGTATCTACCAAGTTTAAATGACAAAAAAAGATTCTAAATACTTGTTTTAATGATATAATTGAAGTTTAAGAGGTTCTGTATCTAAAAGTTCACCTAAATGATAACGCATGGTGACCACTGGCTATTTTTACATCTGTTAAATGGACACATCTAGTGGGCCAAAGACCCTTTTCAGAAATGAAAAATCCAATAAGGATTTTTTGCTGGGGAGTAGATGGGCAGCTTTTAAGCCAGCATTTAACCAGTCTCTGTAACCATTTCTCTCGTTTTCTTTACTATGCAATCATAAGGAATTAAAAATGTTGGACTAAACCGAACGTTCTGTAAAGGTATGTGGATATAATTTTTTTTTTACTTCATTGAAGGCTAAAAGGCTGAAGCAACAGAAGGGCTTTCATATTCAACTAGCTTTTGCCACTGAAAAAGTCTCAACGTGGCATTTAGAAGCTAGAATTGGGTTAAACTTCATAATACAGTACTGCAGTGCATATCTGGAAGTGTTCTGTTTATGCAGGAACCATGAGTTGCAGGACATCTATCCAAACACCTCAGTCTCTCTGGTTGGAAGCACTCATCTAATCAGTAGCCACTAAAGTAGTAGACCATCTCTGGCTGACCAGAGAGAATATAATGAAGAGGTCTGGAATATGCCTGCTTACAGCTGACTTCCACTTACTCCAGAACTTGTCCACCACATCGAAGACTTAATTGAACTGCACGGAACTATGCCTACCACCCACTGTTCAAGGAGACCTGTCAGCATGTCAGAGACAGTATTGTGTTCAGTACAAACAGCTACTTCACCTCAACACCACCACCACTGTAATCCCACGGCTTCAGAAAACCGTGCCTGGTAATGCTGTGCTGTTGCTTACGTCATACTAACACAGACTATTTGAAAAAACTCTGTTCCTTTGCCCTTTTTTGTCAGCATATTTTCTTGTTTTGTCCTCCAATTGGTCCATTTCTCATTTCTCCTTTTTGAGCCTGGGCCTGTTTTGCCAGGTGCCTTGTTTCTGAAATCCTGCTTAACATACTGTCTGGCACTGCATGGTCAGTGGGCTGGCTGGATATTCTGTACACTCTTGACATACCGTTTCACTGTTGATGGCACCAATTCCTTTTGTACAAAGCAAATTGTATTGCTCTGCTAACAATCTGCATTAAGCATTTCACTAACTGTAGTAAGAAAATGGATTCCTTCTCTTTTGCCCTTTGTCACTCATGGAAACTCTCTAAACTAATTGCCGTTAGGTGGACCTCCATCAGTTCTCACTCTCATATTCCTAATGTCCAAACCAAAAGCTAAATAGGTTACACACACAAACCATTCAATAAAACCTGCCAGAAAAACCCAGCGAAGGCAGAGTTTTCACTGTGGGATAACCTTAAACCTCCTGTAATGAAGGCCCATGTTTGAATCCTAGTTGGGATATTTTGCAAGCACCTTAGTCTTTATGAGCATCAGCTCAGTTTAAAGACCCCGTGTTTCTGAAGTATAACAAAACTATCCACTTAAGTTGTGCTGACGATGTCAATAAATTAAAGAAATAAAAACTAAAACGTCATTGACATTCAGAAGCCACACAGCTGAAGCACCTGATGTCCTGAAGGGGTCCATCTGTACATATATCCCATGGGCTAATGTTAAATATTTCTTATTTTTTGGGTTGATTTTTTCAGACTGGTTACATGGTTGCTGCTTGCTATGTTTCTACAGAGTTGCTTATTTTTAGGGAGAAATAGACTGAAATGCAGCATTAGTCACGAGGGTGACAAGGGAGAATAACTGTAGTGGATAGCTGCTCAATGAGAGACAGGGTAAAGTATTACAAGATATAGCCGAAACCGTGCATTTTATGTACTGCTTAGTAGTAAGGCAAGACCACCTGGGTAACGTATTACAAGGGGTCTACCTGATAACACCGACATGCCAAAACAGCAACGAAATAACAGACAAGAAAAAAACGACAAAAAAAGAAAGTTCAAAAACACGAAACTTCACATGCCCGACAAACCAAAATCCTGACAATCAACAAAACAAATACCATTCCCGAAAAACACACACACAACACAAGCACACCAAAAACCTTACAAACCTACACTAAACCTTACATACACAACTATATACGCACTAACCTTAACCCAAACCCTAAGGTCCGTCACTATCGCACACTTACCTTACCCGCACCCTGACCCTAACTCACTTAACCTGCACCTAAACCTAACGTCCGTCCCTATCGCACACTTACTTTAACATGTTGGTGTTCTGAGCGTCAGGATTCTCAACTGTCGGTCTTCTCCGTTGTTGATCTTCCGCTGTCGGCGTTCTGCACTTTTGTCATTTTCAGGTAGACCCATTACAAGATATAGCTGAAACTGTGCATTTTATGTACTGCTTAGTAGTAAGGTAAGACCACCTGGTAACGTATTACAAGATATAGCCAAAAACGTGCATTTTATGTACTGCTTAGTAGTAAGGTAAGACCACCTGGGTAATGTATTACAAGATATAGCCAAAAACGTGCATTTTATGTACTGCTTAGTAGTAAGGTAAGACCAGCTAGGTGTGGGAGAACATTGGCTCTACTAGCAAACCAAGTAGTAGATGGACACAAGGCAGTATTTTCATGTTCTGTTAATGTCTATTCTTTGTTTAAAAATTTCCAGGAGGTGGAATAATTCGGATGGACAAATGTCTGAAAGGAGGCTGGGAAACATATTCAGACCCCTAGCAGTAATGGGAGATCGACAGTTCTCCTGTGTTGATCAGCTGAATTTCTGGCAGGGGCTGTAGATGCATGCTCTACACAGGCTGGATGGTGAGCAATATGGTTTTAAGCAGGTAATATTATTGTGATGGATGCTATAGGGTGGGTGAATGTCTGGAAGTGGTTCTGATATGTTGCTGTGTCTTTAAGCAGATTTATGAAGTCATCAAAAATGGGAGGAGAGCAGTGGGATTAAATGCGTGTCTCTGGGGATGGCTGGGGAATTGGGGGTAGGAGGAAGCAGAGCAGGCCATGAATACGGGAGACAATTAGTCTGGGCTTTCTCAAACCCATTCAGTCAGCGCACACAGCCCAACATAGGTATATGAACCTTATTTGAAGTGTTACAGCTTATCTCCCCAGGCCTCTACTGAAAATGGACATATATCCAGCTAGACTAGCCCGGTCAACAAATGTAAAATAAATAAAAAAAATAAAGGTAAACAAATAGCCTGAGGCAGAGTTTTGCTGTGGCTGTTAAAAGACAAAGCAAAAGTGAAGGTGCACTAATGTAAACTAGTGATAAGGCAAACCCCAGAGAATGGGGAGCTTTACAACTGCACGGATGTACCACTGGGTACATCAATGAAGACAGGTAAGCAGATGTACATGCACAGTCTTGGCTATATTAATATACAAGCTCTATGATAGAGGAAACAAAAGGAGTTATTAGAGCAGTAAAAAAGGCAGAGAGGGGTAAATTGCAGGTGTCTCTGAATGCTGGTCTGTAACTTTTCTCTTTGTTGATGACTGCATGTCAGAAATTAAAGTAGCTTATCCCCTGCACTTGCATTCCCCTCCTGTTCTGTAGTATTATGTGTGGCACCTATTACAAGAATATCAAAACTTTTACAATTTTATTAAGTTGACCTAATGATGAATCTCTGCTTCCAAACACTTTTTACGAGCCCTAAATGTCTAGCAAAGAGAAAAAAAAAATACCAGGAACTTTTAAGTAAGTGAGCATAACAACCACAAAGCCTTCTATGGCTGTATCAAAAAACCTCAAAGGCAACACCCAGATTTATTTACTTATTTATTTTACACTTGTTTACCAGGAAAGTCCGACTAGACAAGGTCCATTCTCAGTGGAGGCCCGGGGAGAAAAGCTCCACAATAACAGGAAATAAGACATTATACAGAAATGCAGAAATACAAAAAGAATACATAAGTACAGAGAATACAGATACAGAATACAAAAATCTTAGTGAATATTTGAGTCATAGATAGACGTTATAGCCAAAGAACAAAATGTTCATATTAATCCACAGTTGACTACAATGATAATACTTAGCTCAGATAGGTTTCAGTTAGAGAAACTGAGCTTACAGAGGGTATAATATTAGGCGAGAGAGGTAAAAGGAGGAGGAGACAAAGTATTATGTAGTACGTACACATAACCATGTCTCTAAGATGTGATTTAAGTAAGTTTTTGAATTGTGTGACATTCTGAGCAGAAATCACAGATAAGGAGAGGTTATTCCAGTTTTTAGCAATAGAGTATGAAAACAGAGCTTTATCTGCTGTGTTCTTTGCTGTGGAGACAGAGAGAATTAATTTATTGGTAGACTGAAGGGGATGGTTTGTAGTATAGTGCGTCAGTAATTCACTTAGGGCTGGGATTTTATAAGGATGTTTTAGAATATTATATGCAATGACTAGTTGGTGGAAAGTTAGTAGTTGTGGAATTCCTGCCACTGGAGCTCCTTTAGAGGTAGGCAGTGATGGGTTCTAGAAGTGCAGTTGGCGGCAAATTTGGCCACTTTGTTATAGCAAGACTCAAATTTGTCCAAGTCAGTTTTTCTGATGAGGGTCAGGATTGTTGCCGCATACATTAACATGGACAGTCAGTGAGATTGGGCTAGGGTGACTCGTGCTTGATCTGTAACAGTGTCTTTATGTCTATACAGGGTGCCCTTTTTTTATGAACCTTTTTAATTGTTTGAGAGATATGGATGTCAAAATGGAGGTTATTGTCTATTTCAACACCTAGGAGCTTGGTATGAGGAGATGGAAAAATAGTAGTACCGTTTTTGGAAGTGATAGTGAAGGAGAGTGGAGAGGTTCTGGATTTATTGGGGGTAAATAGGAGAAGTTTTGTTTTGTTAGGATTAAGAATTAGTTGGATATTTGTGATCCAACTTTCCAAAGGGGTACAGGATTCCTGGGTCAGTTGTTGTAGAGTGGTAAGTGATGGGGCTGAGGAGATTAGGGTAGAATCATCTGCATACCGTATGAGGGAGGCATTCTGGGTGGAGGTATGCACATTGTTGGTAAAAATAGAAAAAAGAAGTGGACCTAATATAGATCCTTGGGTACACCTATGGTGGTAGGTAGTAGAGGTGATAGTGTGCCTTGCCATTGGACAGCTTGCTGTCTGTCAGACAGACAGTTTTTGAACCAGGTAATAGCATCAGGGGCAAAAAATAAGGAGGTCAGAGAATCTATTAGCAAGGGGTGAGAAACCATGTTGAATGCCTTAGACAAATCTAGGAATATAGCAGATACAAACTTATTATTGTTTCTGTTGGTTAACAATATTAGTAAAAGAGAGAAGAGCGGCAGTTGTGCTGTGATATGGGCGGAAGCAGTGTTGTGTGCTGGAGAGTAGATTGTATTTAGGAAGCGCATGACCTGAAAGTGAATGCACTTCTCTAGTATCTTAAATAAGGGAGACAGGATGGCAATGGGGCAATAATTACAGAAATCAAAGGAATTGCCACCTTTATGAAGGGGAATAATATATGAGATTTTCCATAGTTGCGGGACATAGGCTTCCTGGATGGAGCGGTTGACAAGGATAGAGACTGGGTAGGATAAGGAGTCAGTGGCTAGTTTTAAAAAGTTAGCTGGTATTACATGGGCTGCAAGAGTAGTAGGTTTTAGTTTTACAAGAAGTGTTTTTATTTTGGAGGTTGGAATGGGTGAGAGCATAAATGAAGGAGTGTTGATAGGAGTTGTTTTTGCTGTGGGTGAATAGCTATTTCTGGAAAGTTGGATTTGCTCTGAGTTATTGCACAATGGCACCTCCTATACTGAGCCAACAGATATAGTCAACATACTGGCTGACAGATTCAGTGCCAACTTTACCACCCCCCCCAAAGGGCCCTATCACAATATCACATGAAAGCCTGGTACCCACCATTTCTGCAGCACAGGTAAAAGCTGCATTGTCCAAAGCCAAGAATACAGTGACCATGGGACCTGACAATATCCCTGGCTCTATCCTACATGAACTACAAAATGAACTGGCACCACATCTGTGTGCCCTGTTAAATGACAGCCTTACCTCAGGCTATATCCCTACTGAATGTCACACTGCTACAGATATCCTGCTCCATACAGGGGAAGCAACTACAGATCTTGGGGACTATTGCACCATTAGTCTGACAAGCTATGGAGTGCATCATCATGGATCTGCTTAACAAAGATAGAGGTAATCTCCAAACTCTTGAACCCACACAGTTTGGCTTTGTCAAGGGGAGATACTGCCTGCTGAACCTGGCTGACTTCTTTGAGGCAGTCACCAAGGCTGTGGATGAGGGTAAGGCAGAGTATACAGCCTACTTCGACCTGGCCAAGGCCTTTGATACCATTCCCCACTCAAGTATCATTGATAAACTCACCAAACGAGGCATCAATCCTTACATCACTAGGTGGGTTGCAAATTGGCTCACAGACAGGACCAACAGAGTGAAAGTTGGGTGTTCCAAGTCAGACTGTCGATCAGTCATGAGTGGAGTCCCACAGGGCTTGGTCCTAGGCCCTCTCCTGTTTGGCATCTACTTCTCAGAAGTCCAGACCAACACAGGACGACTCTGGCTGACCAAGTTCGCTGATGACTGCAAGCTAGGAGTCATTATCAACTCCCGAAGTGATGCAGACATTCTACAAAAAGGCCTCTCTGAGACCAAAGACTAGTATTGGAACCATGGCCTGAAGCTTAATGCTAAAAAATGCATTATCATCCTCTTTGTAAAAAAACTCAGTTCTCATGAATTACCATGTTGATGGGAGCCCACTGAACACTGAAGAGGCCATGAGAGATCTGGGCACCCAGGTCGACAGCCATCTCACCTTTGACCACCACATTGCCACTGTGGTCAGAAAGTCCTTCTATGTAGCACATCTTATAACCAAAGGTTTCTCATCCAGGAAGAAAGAGGTCATCATCCCTCTCTACTCATCCCTCATTAGACCAATCATCGAATATAACGCCCTGTTTGGCATGTACCTGACTAGACACCTACAACAGCTGGAGAGGCCACAAAAGTACCTCATAAAAAGGATCCTAGGCCTTAAACACATGTCCTCCATGGACAGACTGAAGAAACCTCAGCTGTTCTCAGTCTCTTATCGTCTACTTAGAGTTGAACTTTGCTTGACTTACAAAGCCATGTCTGACCCAGCCCTACTTGAAATGCTCCACCTAAAGAAATCCCAATCCCCCTGTGCCACATGCTCCAGAGATCACAACCTCATTATCACAATTAACAGAACATGCTGGAGAGACAGGTTCATCTCCGATAGACTCCCCATACTCTAGAATAGGTTTCCCATTCATTTCATGCAGAGCACCTCACTGGCCCTCTTAATGAGGAATCTTGACGAGTGGATGGGTAACAGTTCACTACAGGGATCATTCCAGTTGCACTACTGGATATGGGCATTGTGAAGTAACATCAGGTGGCACGGTGCCTGGGCAATATTTTTTGGGGCTAGGCTTGTAAAGGCTCCAAGGCCATTAGCCTAGTACATACCTATGAATAAGAGATACTTTGCACATAATGATGATGCTGTAAACATTCACTGACTATGCATTTTCCTGAAGAAATAGTAAATACACTAGTGTAGATATTTAGAGCAGTTTCAGCATATAATTAAATGATATTTTTACCCAAAGAGTAGCACCTGGATAGGAGAGGGACATCCAAGCTATGCATCCAGAGGGTTAGGAGGACTAATGCTGTTAAACAGTTAAGGCTAATAGATTAAGAGTACTGTACTGGTCTGAACTTACTTTAGTACAATCAGGTATGCGTAAGGAGGTCAAACTAAAATAGAGACCTTCCGATTATGAGTCACACTTCTCACTAATGTGGGAGACAATCAGTCTGGACCTTCTCAAATCCTTCTCTTGAAATGCTTAACATTTTCACATGTTTTAGCAATCTGGCTGCCCACTTCTAATGCAGCTGCATCTTGTGTGTCACAGACCCTTTCAAATAATCAAACACTAGCAAGCAAGAAATCTCCTGAGATGTCTTTCTTCATCTTGTATGCTTTTTTAACTTTTTTTTTTTTTTTTATCATTGAAGTATTTTGCCTTTTTTCTTTTGAGTCCTCTTTAGTGATAGCTTTATAAGAAGCCCTCTATACAGCCACTTAACTTTACATTTTTCTCTTATTAGCAGTCTTCTCTTCAGTATAAAACAACAAAACAAAGTTTGCCTGTCAGTTTACACTTCATTCTGATAAATAATTCACATCATCCTCATATCATGTAGTGCAGTTTCTGTAGACTAGGATATGGTGCAGATCAATGTAGTTCATTACATTTGATTTAGAAAAAGATATCCTCAAAGCACATACAGTAACAACAACCGGAGTCTATGGAACAAACAGTGGCATTATCCCATAGATGGGAAGTTTTCTTTTTTTTTTTCTTTTTTTTTGAGGAACGTATATTACAGATTCAACCATGCAGAGTTCATTTTACTGGATGAGAAACATTAAAATGTTACAAACACGTTGGGGCATTAATTATACAAGTAGCTGTAGAGATCTTAAATTAGTATATTCATCCCCTGGAAAAAAAAATAATTTATGTCAATAGCTACTTATCCCAAAAACACAACAGTTAAATGGGTGTTTGCAGTGTCTGAAAACTGTCCAGAATATATTATAATCCAAATACATTCATCTGTCACTTCTTAAATCTTGAGTATTACTTATTTATTATTTTACTTTACATTTGATAACTGGGTAAGTCCATCTGGACAAGCAGTCCTTTTTCAGCGGAAAGTCGGGGGGGGCCCACATTTAAGTACAGTAATAGTACAAACAATGACAGTGAATACATTTATGATTAGTTACAATTTTGGAACATAGAACAATAAACACATATGGTAACAGTCAGAAAAGACAGGATATACAGTTGTACAGTGCCCTTATATTATTTAAAATCATGCTGAGGAGTACACAATATAGAAATATTGCAAATAGATACAGTACAATCTATCAGCTTTGTTTGACACTGCTGTAGTGACTAGGTGGGTTCCCTAAGTCACTTGTTCTAAAGTACTTCTTTATAGTCAACAAATCATTAATGGATTATTTTAAATTAAATTTAATCTGATTAAGTGATAGCATTCTTCTATGTGCATGGTTAATACGCCTCAATTCAGGACATAAATCTGAAGTTGACTGTCACTGCCTAATCTCTTCTATAACCACAGATTACTTAATTATTACAGAGCTAGTATTGTGTAAAGTCATAATACATGTATTTCCATCCACATGCAACTTCTGCAGTGCACACGTTTTGCAACTCTGGAACTTTAAAAAGAAAAAGATATCATTTGTATGTGGCTCAAAAACAGTTCACAACAGCAAGTAGAAACTTTTTCAGTTGGGCAGCACTTCATTGCTATAAGTACAAGTGGTCATTGCGGAAGCTCTTTCTGTCATTTCATTGGCTCACATTAAATATGACCCTCTGGGATCAAATTATCCTCCAGTGGTAATTAAAGTGCAGTTCTTACCATAATATTATTCTCTTACAAGTAAATACACAGCATGACCTCTTGGTTACTACAGATATAATAAACCTACCATTGCACTTGCAAGGCTCAAATAGCAGTCTAGGTAAAGATTTTGCCAGTAAATTAAGACCAGCTCTGCTCTGTATTTCTGCCTCAGATGGACAGCTCTACTTGTCAGCCTAATGAGACCAAGCAGAAAATCCTCTAATTGATAAACAAGGAACAAAAACACTTTATATACTGCAACTGATCCAAAGATGTTCATAACATAAGTGAAAGTTTGCATCCAGCTGCAATGTCCCTTCCATGGCCTGTCTGAGGCAACTTCAAATGAGTTTTGATCTTCAGGTCTCATCTCAGAGGAAACCTGAGGATCTCCAGTGTTCACTCCACTGGAGAAGTATGCAAGTATCCTGCTGATATATGGTACTGGTCATTCACACTAATGCTCGAGTCATTCTAGGCATGATTACAGCTGCAGTACGCCATTCCCAAACCATTTCCAGTCTTTTATAAAACTGTTCTTCCTACGCTGTGTTTTCACTGGGTTATCCATATCAGTGTTCACTTATACATATAGAGTTGCAGTTCATAATAGCGAATGGTCAAAATATCAGGCATTCCTTTTAAGTTGCTTTAATGGCTTAAGAGACCGAATCCTCTTAAAGATGGATGCTGTATGTGAGAGATCACAGTACAGGGGGGCTAGGAGTTTTCCATTTCCCCACAGTTGTGGGGTCTCAGAGTTGGGATACATAATTAGTAGGGGGTGTAGTTGCAAGTTCAGGAGGTGTTGTTCCCCCGCATAAGTGTGTTTTATGTTTATTTTATGCGGTTTGATCTTGTTACATCAAACTGTGTTTGCTCACATGAACATTTACTATTTTGTTAGGTAATCATATATTTTTTAATACAAGTTTATTACATTTTATCAGTAATACAACTAAAAAAAAAGATTCCTTCTTCTATTGTCATTTAGAAAACTGAAAATTATAACGCCACTTAAAATACCACTTACTGGATCTTAAATTTTTTTCTCATACATAAACTTTTTACCAGAAGTGTAAGATTCCCTAGTAGTAAACAAATGATCACTACTGCATCTGATTCAATCTGAACAAAAACGTTTTGAGAAGAGGTGAGTTTTTGCGCTCTTATATGGCATGCATTTAATTACTATGTGCATAAAATCTTGTCTACTGCTGCTATCAGATCGGCACTGATTCCTTGAAAGGTCCTTCTTTAGCACTGCATTCCAAACACTGCCATAAATCACCTTATAGTTACATTTAACTTAACCTATCCACAGATCTCTAACAGTATAGCTAAACGCTCCTTAACAAACCTTCAAGTTTCCACTTCAAAAACAACATCCTTGATGCCCTCTATCACTTTTACTTCCATACCTCCTAAATAACTTCGTTATCTGCTAATCTTTTTATTTTGATCAATCTTGTGATTTGCTGGGCATTTATCAATGCTCACTCAAAAGGCATGAGGAGTCCCAGGTGTTACACATTGCATCAGATCTTAGACCCGTATGTCATGAGGGTAAATCTTTGCTTTAAAACATTTATTATAGGAAGGAGAGACACTCCACCTAAAGTTGTATCCATTTCTATCAATGCTTTACAATTGTATTTCTATTTTCAGGTTTTTCTTATGCTTTTATCATAAAAATTATTACTAAGAAGTACAGCTATATAAGCAATGTTTTTTTTCTTACTTCTCCTGCATCTATAAGTACACCTTTAAATATTTTTTGACTTGTTTAATTTTTCTCAAACTGAGTTCTAAATCTAACATATACTCTTCTAAGTATATTTCATGTTTGTTGCTTATAAGGTGGAAACCAGTATTACGTTATCTACATAACCTATAGCAGAATGCAGTCTCCTACCTACTCTATCAGATTATCTGGAAATACTGCTGTGGTGGTGCTGCGGTAGCGTTGTCGCCTCACAGTTAGACTTTGCCCGTTCGATTCTCAGTTAGAGGGTCTTCTGTGTGGCGACATGCGTGAACGGGCGTTCCTTCATTGAAGGTTGTGCATTAGGCCCAGCAAGCCAGCACGTAAAACTCTACTGCCAATCATTAGCGGACTGGAGTTCCGCTGTGGCGACCCCTAACCAGGAAAAGCCGAAAGACACAAACAAACAAACTTTGGCCAGTCCCTTAAAACATTATCAACCAGCAAAATGGCCTTTCTAAATTTGTTTACTTTTACCAAGGTGGATAAATAGACGGCTGCCATTATATTTACTATCATATTTCTCCATAATCTGTCTTGGGTAACACTGCCAAAAGCTAATTCCAAATCGACTGGTATTACCAAGAGTTTGGGGGATTTAAATTCAAATATTTTTCAGCAAAGTATTTGTATAGTAAAGGTGCATCTACAAAAAAGTGCATATGAATATAAGCAAACTAAACTCAATATGGGTGTTTTTTTCTTAAATGTTTCTTTAGTTATAAGCAATACTAATGCAAACATCTTTAAAGAATGGTCTTTCAAGGTAATAGGTCTCTGTTCTTGTGCGGGCCTTTTTTATAAACAGACACTAAACTGCCACTAGCCCGTGACTTTGGAAACTGCCCTTATAAGAGGCAAAATTTCAATACAGCAAACAGTAGCTTAGTCCATCTTTCAGAACATCAATCTTATTTATATGAATCCTAAGAGGCTCAACATACTTATGAGGGGGTTAAAAATGAGTGGTGACAAATACCTTATAGGTTCATAGGTGTGTACTAGGCTAATGGTCCTGGAGCTTTTACAAGCCTAGCCCATAGAAATGCCCTGGCATCATGCCGCCAGACATTAGTTCCCAGTGCCTCTGTTGAGTAGAGTCACTGGAGTGATCTCAGGGGTGAACTTTCTATTTCCCATCCACTCATCAAGATTTCTCTTGAAGAGGGACAGCAAGGTCCTCTGCTTGACATGTATGGGAAGTGTATTCCAGAACATGGGCAGTCTCTGGGTGAGGCACCTCCCCCTCCAGCATGCTCTGTTAATTGTGGTAATGAGGTTGAGGTCTCTCGGGCGTGTGGTGCGGAGGGATTGGGATTTCTTTAGATGTAGCATTTCTAACCGAGCTGGGTCAGATATAGCTTTGTAAGTCAAGCAGCAATCACCTCTAATTAGGCGATATGAGACAGAGAATAGCTGGAGTCTTTTAAGTCTGTCCATGTAGGACATGTGTTTAATGCCTAGGATTGTCTCCGTGAGGTACTTCTGTGGCATCTCCGGCTGTTGCAGCTATCTAGTGAGGTACATCCCAAATGGGGCATTATATTCAATGACTGGTCTAATGAGGGAAGAGTAGAGAGAGATGATGACCTCTTTCTTCCTGGATGCAAAACCCTTGGTAATGAGATGTGCCACAAAGAAGGACCTTCTAACCACAGTGGCAATGTAGTGGTCAAAGGAGAGGGTGCTGGCAACCTAAATCCCCAGATCTATTATAACACCTTCAGTGGTCTCCCATCGATGTGGTAATTAGTGGGAACTGAGTTTTTACCAAAGGGGATGATGATGCATTTTTTGGCATTAAGCTTAAGGACATGGTTTCGACACCAGTCATTGGTTTAGATGAGGCGTTTCTGTAGGATGTCTGCATCACATGGGGAGTTAATAATGGCTCTCAGCTTGCAGTTGTCTGCGAACTTGGTCAGCCAGAGTCCCTTTGTGTTGGCCTGGACTTCTGAGAAGTAGATGCCGAACAGGAGAGGACCCAGGACCAATCCCTGTTGGACTTCACTCGTGACTGGTCGACAGTCTGACTTGGAGTCCACTATTTTCACAATGTGTGTTCTATCTGTGAGCCAATTTGCAACCCACCTAGTGATATAGGAATGGTATCAAAGGCCTTGGCCAGACTGAGGTAGGCTGTATGCACTGCCTTACCTTCATCCACAGCCTTGGTGACTGACTCAAAGAAGTCAACCAGGTTGAGCAGGCATGATTTCCCTTTCACAAAGCCAAATTGAGTGGGGTCTAGAGTTTGGATATTTCCTATATCTTTGTTGATCAGGTCCATGATGAGGCACCATACCTTTGATCTATGAATTCTTCCTGGGCCCAAACCCTAAAATGTAATAGGTAATGGGTACAATATGGATAAACAGGCAACATGTGCAATATGATATTTATACGTCCTCCAAACACGGTATCAATCGACAGGTTGCAGTGAAGCACAGCCTAAAAAGAAAACACAGCCAGCATCTTGTTTCTGCTCACTAAACATGAAGTTGCTGTTTACTAAGAATAAAAAAGCAAATAAAAATAAAAAATAAAATTAAAAAAAAAAAGCAGTCACAGTTACAAGGACTTGGTATTGTTCTCCCCCCTTGTGAAGCACAGTTTTAAGAGACATGTTTAGTGAAAGGGGGAGAAAACAAAAGAAAACGTGCTGCATTTATATCATGCATGTATGTGCTTGTGAAGAAAAGAGTGTTGTTATAGAGCAGTACATATTTATTTGCTCAAGAAATCTAGACAAAGCCAACAATAATACAGAGGACAAAGACCTAAAAAAGGGAATTTTTTAACTATAGCCTTAGTTCAGTTAAAAGTAAACAGAGCAAGTAGTAGGGTTGCAAACTTTTCATGTCACAAATTCTGGACATGTACATGAAGGCAAAATGCGTGCAGAATAGAATTGTTCATTAACCTCCCTTCGAGGGATATTATAGGGACATTCGAGGGAGTACAATGTTACTGTGCTCAATCAAACATGTTCTTGTGTTATTCGATGCGAGTGACAGTGTTTCTTAATTCTGGACAGCTGGCAACCTTTGCAAGAAGATTTCCAAAATCATGCATTTGGGAACAATAAGTACAAAACTTTCATGTCAGGCTTCAGGGAATGCCTCTAATTCTCAGTGGTTTAACAGGAAAAACAAACATTTAGGAGACAAGTTAAAAATATCAGGGACAGTTTGCAAAATCAGGAACATTTGGGAGACATGAGGGGTTGTGGTGCCTTGCACTACATGAATTTTTCATTTGATTAGAATGAGGAACTTAAGATATACTCAGTTCAAGACAGTGTGTCTAATTGCTGGGGATATTACTGTGCGTGTGAGTGTTTGTATGTGTCTGGTCTGTCTGGGCCTCTGCATTTGTGTATCTGTGGACATTAAATATTTATGTAACTTATACTTTGAATGTAAATTACTTCCTCCAACAACTACAGCATGCTAAAACAACTATGAAACATAACATTAAGCAGAGGAACTATTTTACACCATAAACATAAAAAAAGAAAAAAAACAATTGCATATACTGCTAATAAAACCAAATACAAAACAATTTAACAGACAGTCCATTATCAAAATGGAATGCTGCCCACCAGGATGGGCATTGTGGACATTACAGGCAAATATCAGACCTTCCAGAACTGGTGAGACCCTCCACCTGTGGCATCAGGACTCCCAATACCTCTGGGTACTTTTATTTCCCATAATGCCCACGCATGGCATTATTGCACATTTATAGACCAAGAAGATGAACTCCTAAAGAAAGTATTAAGAGATTTCATATAAATCCAACTTCCGAGGTGAACGAGCTGAATATCACAGAAATGCCACGTAAGTAGAAAAAGCATGCTGTACGTGCGAGGCGTGGTGTTCTGGTTACTTAAGTAGAAAACCCAGCAAATCATTTTTCTTTTTTTTTTTTCATTAAGTACGTTGCAGGATACAAGTTACTTTCTGGGAGGAAAATACAATTTAGGGAAAGAAATGTGTTTGGCACACAGCTACAAAACTCAGAGAAAAGTTCTTCCCCATCTCCTACGCCTTCTTCAGTACACTCCAGTGTTGTCCTGAGACCTCCTGATTTCCATGCCAGGAAGCTGTGTCTGTAAATTATTAAAGCAATATGTGGCTCAATATATTCTGTTTTTAAGTGAGACAGGAGGTCCCTTGAAAATATTTGTACTTGGTGGGGAACCCAAACTCCTTGGAAACAGTTACACATTATAGACTAGTAAACACCTACAGTTTTAAGAATTGCTAATTTTTAAGCCAAAACATTCATAGTTTAAGAATTACTCAGTATTTAATGAAGCAGAATGTTGTAAGAAATCAGATTAAGAAACACACTGAAAGAATATAGGAACAGCGGTACAAGTTACTGTGAAAATCTAACAGTGATTTATTTAATAATGTATGCATCTGTACAAACATGCAATGAAAAGGGATCTAATCTAATGTGGCAGAGAACAGTACACTTCATTTCTGAGAACAACATATCCAATAAATAGCTTGCCTTATATTAGACATATGTCTGACTGAACTGCAAGAGTATTTAATTCACAGAAAAGCTAGCTTATGTATAAAAAGGCTTACAGCAAACCATGTTATCAATATTATATGTCAGACTACTTCAGCAGTCATGTGGAACTCTGCCTAATACCTATATGGTAACAATTTAAATGATCAGTTATGTGACCAACTCGCTATGAAAAGGTCTAGATTACATAATCTTTAAACTGCAGCCCAAGTAGAAAACAATGCTGCTAAACATAAAATGATACAGGATGTATGTTATACTTTTCAGTTAAGTGAACTACCAGTGCTTAGCTAATGACAGTGACTTGTAATTAGCAGAATTAGTGTTCTGCTGACATTAGTGAAAGAAACATCTTGCTAACAAATCAGATGTGCAACAACTTTAAGATACAGCTGTATCAACTAGAGGCTCATCCTGGCCACAACATTACTATAGCCAAGTCAGAAAGACTGAAAGAATCCTACAGGAAAGTCTGACAATAAGCCTCATAATAGATGTAGCTTTCTAGCCTATATGCAGTATGTTAATGCCATTATGACTCATTATATCACAGTTATCAGAACCCAAATTCCTGCTGCTTCCTTTTTTCTTTAAAGTGTATATTAGAGGAAAGTCTAGAGGAAGTAAAAATGGAAACACGGGAGCAATTTTTTTCCCAAAGTGCTTTTCACGGTCTGTGCCTTATTGACCAGTGCGCGTCTTCCTTAACATTGTTCACTGATTCTTATTATCACACCACATAGGCAACAGACTGCCATCCATTTGTTCTTCCTGTTGCATCTTGGGAGTTTAGAGCCATCAGAACAGAGGCAACCATCATACAGGAACCATAGGGGAGGGTTTTGTTTTTGCTTTCCCTGTGGGAGCTTTGAATGCATGCCTACTCTCGCAAAGCTAGGTTGCAGCGCGCATGCTTTCCTACACAAGGACAACCCTGGCTACAGCCTACCTTGCTTGGCTGACATGCATGTTATGGTCTGCACTACCTTTTATCATAGCCAGCTTCTACCAGACAACTGCACTGCAGAGGACCAACCTGCATTTTTAACCCAGTATCAGCCAGCTGGCATTGGCTGCCATTTTCTATCCATCCTTCCTTGCCTATCACCTCCAGCACCAGGGAGCTTAGATCACAGTAAGTGCTTTATCCTTCTGCATCACAAAGCAGGTTAGGGGGGAAAAATAGGGTCTACTTCAGACAGACGAAAACGCAAACTCTTGAACGCTCACATGAGCGAATAATCAGAAACTCGAAAGTGGTAATTTTGGATCGCAGTACAGTGAAGATTGGAATATTTGCCCTTTCTTCACTGTAGTGCGATCTCGGAGTAGGAATATATATTTAGCGAGGGGTGTGGGGGGTGCAGCCCTCCCACAATACCAATTTCGAGTTTTTGATTATTCGCTCATGTGAGCGTTCGAGAGTTTGCGTTTTCGGTTTTATGACATAGACCCAGAAAATAGCCTTTACAGAAACACTGAAATCTAATGAAACACAAAGCTCTTCCACTGCTCGGTTATGTTAAAAGTAAATAACAGCAATCAAAATGGTCAACATCTCAGACAAAATTCATTAAAGCTCGCCAGGAACTGATCTAGACAAAAAAAATCTTCAAATACCTGCTAGTGTTACACTGGATCAGTTCTGTTGCTGGGAATCAGCAAATATCTTGTGTGGGGTTTATCTTTAAATCTAATATCATGTCAGACATGTTTTTCTTGATATGGGACATGGTACATTCTCTAGGATGTACACTACAGGAAAGATGAAGAAATTGGGACAATAGAACAAAAGGCAAAGTAGCCACAGTTGCAGGAGTTGCTAAGGATGGCTTGGACAGACGTGCTGGAAAGAAGATTTGGGGAATATGATTTCAGACAGACAGGAAGAAAGCAAGAGGGAACACAGTTGTCCAGCCAAGAGATGGACGGATTGTGCGAGAACAGACCTGCAACACTCAGGCATGGTAAGACAGTCGCATTGAATCAAAAGAGATGGAAACAGTTGACAACACTTTGAACCCATTTAGAAAAAAATGGGAAAAGGGAGGTAGAACAGGATGAGACAGTGCAAAATGCATTTAAATCAGGGGTAAAAGTAAATAAAGGCACCATCGCTCACTAAAGAACTAGTCCATCAAGCAAATAGTTCATTCGGGGATGATTGAGAGAGGCAGAGAGAATGCAGCGTTTCACTGACCTTCTATCAGTTAGTCAGACGGTGATTACTAGCCACCAAGCTCAATATACAACTAACCGTAATTAAAGAGAGAAGGTGACAAGTAGTTGAATGCCACAATGCATGCATAACTACATTTCACCTAATGCTCATCACGCCATCAAGGCAGAAAGAGTCTGACGACAGTAGTACAACGTGGCTGCATTAACATGACTTGGTGACAACAGCCTTTTTTTCAGTCATGTTGTATCTACAGACCAGCATCAGTTGGTGAAGGGGCCTTTCCAAATGATGCCGGGGAACTACAGGGAGTCACAGACCTAGGGATCAGTTGATCCAAAAGCAGGGGCTAAGGATGGGAAAGACAATAGACAGCAGAAAAATACCTCGTAGCGACCGATCTCTGAAATTTGCTGCTCAAAACGTCAGTGACTAGAGCTGAGTTAAGATTGCTGGACGACTCCTGCAGGATTCTGACTACAAAGATGTAAAACAAAAATGGACATCAGATAAGCTACGGCAAGAGCTGATGACACACACGCTACGAAACACTACAAGAAACAGAGATGGAGGCATATGGAAAAATGACACACTCTTGTATGCACCCAATTATCAGGCACAGGAAAGGATTATAGCACAGTAAAAAATTAAGGAAAATACATAAAAAAATGCCAGAGGATTTAAGAAATGCAGAGAAAATACAAAACAGAATGGAATGTTCAGTCATGTGAAACACAAGAATAATCAAACCAAAAAAGAATCGTAAAAATGGAGGCAAATATGTGCTGAAATGTACTTCGGTCAGCTAAACAAAAAAGGTTAATAATCCCAAAACTAGAAAAAGACAAATATATATATATATATATATATATATATATATATATATATATATATATATATATATATATATATCGGGTTCCTATCGTGAAATTGAATGTGAAGAATGCCGAATACTGGAAGGTCGAACTTGGTAGTTCAAAAGGTGATAATGTCGAAGCCACGGAAACCCGAATTCTTTCCCAGGGAAAGAATTTGGCTGGCCATTTCTGCAGCTTTGGCATTTTCGGACCGAGTCAAGGTAAGTGTACGAACAGGTAGTAACGGACTTTAGGGTTAGGGTGCAGGTCAGGTAAGTGTGCGATAGTAATGGACTTTAGGGTTAGGGTGCGGGTCAGGTAAGTGTGCGATAGTGACGGACTTTAGGGTTAGGGCGCGGGTTAAGGATAGTGTATAGATAGTGGTGTATGTTAGGTTTAGTGTAGATTTTGAAGGTGTTTGGTGTGATTGTGTTGTGTGTGTGTTTTTCGGAACAGTGAATTATTTCCTCTGGGAAAAAAATTGCTGTTTTGAAGTTTCGATGTTATCCGAATTCGATCTTCCAAGTATGAACTTGTGGTGTTCGATATTTTGGAAGTTCGATTTTGTGATATATATGGAGCAGAAATGGAATTAGTTGCAAGGGGGAGGGCAGGGGCAAAGAGAAGTCTTCATTTACACTGAAAACTGTCAAACAAATCCCCCAAAACAGAATGATGGCAAAGACTTTAGACCAACAAAGACGTGCAGGAGGGATACTAACAGAACCTGAAATCATACTGATAGTAACAGTCGTAATCCTTCATTACCTTCTACTGAAGAAAGAATCACTGCAGAACGGGTGGTACATGTGATCCCAGTGATGCTGGAAGCCTGTGTTCGTACTTCAGTAGTCAGGAAATGAAACCATGGTTAAGGAACGGAAAGCAGAACAGCTTGGATTCACACTGGATTACAGTATGTAACGCATCACAGCTCTGCCTGGGTGGTTAGGGAAGTCCTAGGGAATAAATCTGTTACACAACACAGGATGCAGTTACTCACATTAAAAAAGTCTGACACTATCTGGTACACAAGCTCAGTAAGGGAAACAGGGGGACAGCCCCCAGAGGATATAAGGAACTCGCATGTTCAGTATATGACTGCAAGCAAAAATCAGGAGCTCTCTAACCTTACCTGGGTAACTGAAACGCAAGTCATTTACACTTGTGAACCCCTGAAAACAGGGATCTGAAATGCTGGCATAAAAAAACTGAGTTTCAAGCACGTTTAGGAAGTGGCAGAGAGCACACTAAAATTTAATGCAAACAAACGACTGTAATGTTTACACATTTGGGAATTACAATCCAAGAATGATTTTGATCTTCCGTAGCTTAGAAAGTCTGAGTACAGTGATGTGGCAAGAGCATGGCCCAGCTTTACTGCAATGCGTACAGTGTTTTATGGGGGATATCAGCAGAGTAGCTCAAGGGCCTGGGGGTTACTCGTAACCTTTTATTACTATAGTGTGGAGTCTGGTTGCCTTCCCTGACTATGTGCTTGTATGTTCTGTAGGTTCTTTGGATTCTTCCCACAGCCTTAAAACAAAGTGGCTGAATGGCTACATTACATTTTCTCTAAATAGCCCATGTTAAGGCTAAAAGTGTTCTATGTCTCAGCTCACTTGTCCATTTAAAATAGAAGCTTAAAGTCATCAATGGATGAAACAAAACAGATATGCTGCTGTATATCATTGTAATCTTTTATGGAATCATTGTCCCATAATTTAAAAAAAAAAAAAAGGAGGAAAACAGAGTAGAACAGGACAGCTAAAAACCGGTGTAACGTCTTATCAATTGGTCTGTAATGAAAACTTTCAAGAATGAAAAAAAAAACGTGAAGTCTGTAGGAAGAAAAGTAAGACGTTCAGGTATTAAGCTATCGATAATTGGTAATGCAAGCTGGAAAAACATTCTGAGGTTCATTGATAAGATGCATTCCTTTTTGGAGAGTGTATCCTGATAATATGGCGAAAAATAAAATGTGCATGTTTATTTTTACACAGTCTCTCTAATGTATAACTGAAATAACACATTACAGCAGATTCAAACCTGGACAGCGTGTGGGTCTTCATGGTTACATTACAGCAGATAACCATACCTTACAATCCAGTTCAATGTATCAAAGTCATCCTAGAATAAAGTGCACACCATTACGTACAACTGTAAGTGCCTTCTACAGAGTGAAACGTTAACACCTCCACGATCTGATATGATCAAATACACCCCTCACTGGATCACGCCTCTCCCTCGTGGAGTGTTTCTGACAGACACCCTACACATGGGTGGGCATGCTCAGCCCTCCCTGACATCGTCTCAGCCACCCAAGCTGCTAACTGATCCTCGGGTCACCTGTGCCCTCTCTACCAGGCCACTGGCTTCAATGTCTGCTCGTTATAAATTGATGCTCTGGAGTTATTATTTCCTAAAACATCTTTGATATTTTTCCTTTTCTTAAGTCAAGTAAAAGCACTTCACCTACTGCCTTAAAAATGCCTGAATAGACTTTTTAAATGTAATTACAGGAATGGGATGATCTAAAATAAATCTCAAAGGTTCTTATGGAAACTGCACTGGGTGCTGTAGTCAGGTTCAGTCATGCTACTGGTATCAGGTTCCCTAGCATTAAATCCCAGAATGGGATCAAACACTGTTACTGGTATGTAGCTTTATCGGATCAAACCAACTTTACTACGGCTGGCTTTTATCATTAACAGGCTGCTTTGATGGCAACCTAGGAATCTATAACAGTTTGTAGTTAATTACTACAGCAGAGATCAACCTTGTACAAATTAATGTTCTATGAAAGTCAGAAATAGAGGTTCATAGCTTCCTCACTAATACATTTCTAAGATATTTCCAGTCTTAAAAGCAACTTAAAGTGGAAAGGCTAGCCTTTTACTACAGTATCAAACACGGAGTATTTTTTTTTAAAGAAGAAATTATCTTCTGTTACACCATGTGTGTCGTGTACATATTTTTCTCCACGGACACGTCCACTCCTTAATCCCAAAGCAAATAGCCAATGACATCAACATGTTATCAGTAATGTAGGGTGCATCAGTCAGTGAAGCAGCACTAGGCATATTAATCAGATGACTGGATGCATATTAACTGGTTTAAAAACACTTGGGTGTGATTATCCAAGCTGAAGCCTTCTTCATGCAAGTGCAAACACCTCCTCTGCACTTACTTTAATAATTTGCATGAACATTCTGAATCTTATTAATTTTTCATGTAGCCTAAGATCTAATACAGGTGCTCTTTAAACACTATCCTAGATCTTTCAAGGGATCTGAATTTAGTTGTTTGAAGGATCAGAGGAGATACAAGGCAGTTAAGTCACAAGACCATTTACACCTTGCCAATACCCACCCTCATGTTGTACCCCCTTTCAAGAATGGAGAAGGAGGTCAGTCCTTGAATAAATCTATTGCTACCTACCTAATCATCCAGGCTTAATCTGAAGGATGCTACGGTGTCACTTTCTTCTTGCAGGGGATGTCTGTTCTGAAGGTGAAGTACATGTTCAGTAATACATTTGGCTCTCAGTGTATTTTATTTGTGTGTGTTTTTGGAGATTTAAGTCCCCGATTCTGGTATTAGTGCAAGTATTTGACTTGCAAGGGTCTAATGTTCGGACATCAAACGTCATGTTCATCAAACGGCTATTCACTGAACGCAAACCTTCAAACGTACCTTTGCTCGAGAAGGCACATCATCATATAAAAAAAAAATACATCAAATGGCCATAGCTGGCCAACAGAAAGTAAACAGCACAGGTGTACTTGTAGGTAAGGTAAATGGCCATAGCTGGCCAACAGAAAGTAAACAGCACAGGTGTACTTGTAGGTAAGGTAAATGGCCATAGCTGGCCAACAGAAAGTAAACAGCACAGGTGTACTTGTAGGTAAGGTACCGATAAGGAAACTTTCCCTTCTCCATTTCATTGACATCTCAGAGTTCGTAAATATAATAGAGAGGGTGGGGGGAACAGTCCCCCACATGGGGGGGTCTGGGGGGGCACAGCTTCCCACATTAGGAGGATCCAAATACTCCTAATGTGGGTAGCTGCATCATCCGCACCCCTTAATTATATATACCAACTCCAGGATCACAGGGCAATGAGGAAAGTGTTGTATCACTAACTTACCTACATGTACGTCCATGCTGTTTACTTTATGTTGGCCAACTATGACTGTTATGTTTTTTTTAAGATAATATGCAGTTTTGCTGAAAGAGACATTCAATGGTTTGTACTCTGTAACTGGCCTTTCAAAGAACATGCCATTCAATGGCCAAACATAGACCTGACTTACAAAGGTACACAAGACTGTTGCTTCAGTGTCTGAGGCACTAACAGGAAGGGCTGTGTGTCTGTCCTGGTAGAGGGCATTGTTCTAGAGGACACCCATTTTCAGTCCCTAGTTGAGGCTGGAGACTGTAAAGGGGACACTGACCCAAGAGGGGACATAGGGGAATACATTGGCTGACCTGTTGCTGAGGCACAGCAATACCCCAGCTCATCTTCACTGCCCACTACCTCTTGGACATTACATGCAAGCAACGCGGGAAATGGGCATACATGAGAAAACCCATAGCGGTAATGTGACACAATCCCAAGATATCCCAGTCTCCTTGCTGGCCTTGACCCTAACCGGAGTTCATCCAGAGGAGGTCAGCAAAGGTAGATAGACCAGAAGGACAAGGAAGGAAATAGACCAGAAGGACAAGGAAGGAAACAGAGTCCACTAATGATCAGCTGTGTCAGAGGAAAAAGTAATAAAGATGGAAGGGCATAGTTTACCCTGGACGAGCCTTCAAGTCTTTACAGCTGCACAACATGTCTACCGTAGTACAGCCCAAGGGTGGTGAGGGAAGTTGTACTCAATAACTGGTTTAATTATGGCTGCATACAGAGGCCTGATAGCTTCTTTTGACCTGAATGATATGCCTTTAGATAGTAGTTATCCTGACAGAAGAATTTTCTGACTAATGCTGCTACTTGTTCGATCAAGGAGAGGGAATTATTGACCAAGATCCCAGACTACATATTCATTTTGGAGTCTGGGATCAGTCATACTACACACATTGAGAGACTGCTGTTTACCAAATGTGATAATTCTACATTTTTTCTTTTGCATTTAGTTTTAGCCATTTTTCTGTATACTACTTGTTTGTGCGGGTTAGTCCTGCTTTAATGAATGGGTTTAGGATGGAGATTTGACAATCACTAGTCTGTAAATAACTGTAGACTTACTTAATTAAAGTTCCAAATGTCCAGAATGGACATTGATGAGTAAATGCTGAAAAGGAGGGGTCCCAGTTCGGAGCCTTAGAGATCACCTTTAAGTGCCTTGGTACTTTCTGGGAAGGTGCTTGCAATCTTATCTTGGTAGGGTCTTTCAGCCAGATGACTACCCACCTCACCACATATGGATTTACTTTTAAGGCACTTAAGCACTATAATAATAAACAGCTCACCAATGAGAAACAGTACATAAACACCTTAATGCTGTAATATGATTTAAACTACCACAATATTTCTTCTGTATCTTATCTGTCATCAAATTAGATGGCTACATGAATTGTGTGGCTGTCACTTAAATTAAAACAAAGTACACAATGTATTTATTTTATTTAACATTTGTTTATTGGGAAAGTCAGACTGGACACAGGTCCTTTTTTAGCAGATGCCTGGGGAGAAAAGCTCCATGAGTAACAGTAAATTTTCATGCACACCTTGCAATAATCAATAAAGTACAAAATAAATAAAATGTAGTATACATAAGAACAAACAAATTTATTACATCTAGACAACAAAACCTAGGCTTTGAACAGAGCTAGTACTATTTGTAGATACGACTTATGTCAAGATATAAGGTTAAGACAGGTTGGTAGGAACAAAGAATTAAACACTGGGGGAGAAGTTGGATATGTTTTGGGTATACTGTGATGTATCAGAGCACTCCTGAGTGGTTAGTACAGGAACACAGCCACTTATGTTTTAGATAAGCTTTAAGTGAATGCTTAAAGTGGTTAGTGGATGAGATTGAGAGAATGGAGTTAGGAAGGGAGTTCCATATACGAGATACATAGTTGGAAAATAAAGATTTTCCTGCAGTGTTGCTGGCCTTGGAGACAGTGAGTAAGTTCTTGTTGTTAGAGCGAAGTGGTCTGCTGGAACTGTAAGGAAGGATGAGATTTTGTTGTGCAGGGGTTCTGGTTTGTTGTGTTACAGTTTTGTGAGTTAGATAGAGTCAGTTTTAAAGAATAATGCTGGGAAGCTCAAGCCAGTCTAGTATCCTTAAAGCTGTACAATGATGTGTTCTATATGGGCAGTCAGATGCAAACTTAGCAATTTTATTATAACATGCTTCTAGCTTAGATAAGTCAGTTTTCCTTAAATAAGTTAAAACTGGAGAGGCATATAGTAGAGTGGAGAGCAGATGGGTTTGTGCCAATGTAATTTTGACCATTGTGGTCAGGAACCTTTTGTGCCTATATAGACTTCCTAGTTTCTTATGGACTTTTTTTAGAGTTAGGGAGACATGCAAGTCAAAGTTTAGGGTGTTGTCTATTTCCACTCCAAGAAGCTTTGTATGGCTTGTAGGGGAGATCACAGTTTTGTCTTTGGCTATTATGTTAAATGTTGGGCATGATATAGATGTCTTGTTAGGTTAATAATTTAGTTTTGTTTGGGTTCAGGATTAGATGAGCATTGGCTAACCATGTTTCAGCAGAAGTGAAAGATTCTTGTGTTTGAGAATGAAGAGCTAATATTGAAGTGACAGCACAGATAAGTGTTGAACCACCTGCAGACTGTATTATAGAACCATGTGGAGTAGCTGTGTGTAGATTATTAGTCACAGATAAGTGCTGAATCATCTGCAGACTGTATTATAGAACCATGTGGAGTAGCTGTGTGTAGATTATTAGTCACAGATAAGTGTTGAACCATCTGCATACTGTATTATAGAACCATGTGGAGTAGCTGTGTGTAGATTATTAGTCACAGATAAGTGTTGAACCATCTGCATACTGTATTATAGAACCATGTGGAGTAGCTGTGTGTAGATTATTAGTCACAGATAAGTGTTGAACCATCTGCAGACTGTATTATAGAACCATGTGGAGTAGCTGTGTGTAGATTATTAGTCACAGATAAGTGTTGAATCACCTGCAGACTGTATTATAGAACCATGTGGAGTAGCTGTGTGTAGATTATTAGTCACAGATAAGTGTTGAATCATCTGCAGACTGTATTATAGAACCATGTGGAGTAGCTGTGTGTAGATTATTAGTCACAGATAAGTGTTGAATCATCTGCATACTGTGCTATAGAACCATGTGGAGTAGCTGTGTGTAGATTATTAGTCACAGATAAGTGTTGAATCATCTGCAGACTGTATTATAGAACCATGTGGAGTAGCTGTGTGGATTATTAGTCACAGATAAGTGTTGAATCATCTGCAGACTGTATTATAGAACCATGTGGAGTAGGTGTGTGTAGATTATTAGTCACAGATAAATGTTGAATCATCTGCAGACTGTATTATAGAACCATGTGGAGTAGCTGTGTGTAGATTATTAGTCACAGATAAGTGTTGAATCATCTGCATACTGCATTATAGAACCATGTGGAGTAGGTGTGTGCAGATTATTAGTCACAGATAAGTGTTAAATCATCTGCATACTGTATTATAGAACCATGTGGAGTAGCTGTGTGTAGATTATTAGTCACAGATAAGTGTTGAACCATCTGCATACTGTATTATAGAACCATGTGGAGTAGGTGTGTGTAGATTATTAGTCAGAGATAAGTGTTGAATCATCTGCAGACTGTATTATAGAACCATGTGGAGTAGCTGTGTGTAGATTATTAGTCACAGATGTGTTGGATCATCTGCATACTGTATTATAGAACCATGTGGAGTAGCTGTGTGTAGATTATTAGTCACAGATAAGTGTTGAATCATCTGCATACTGCATTATAGAACCATGTGGAGTAGCTGTGTGTAGATTATTAGTCACAGATAAGTGTTAAATCATCTGCATACTGTATTATAGAACCATGTGGAGCAGCTGTGTGTAGATTATTAGTCACAGATAAGTGTTGAACCATCTGCAGACTGTATTATAGAACCATGTGGAGTAGCTGTGTGTAGATTATTAGTCACAGATAAGTGTTGAATCATCTGCAGACTGTATTATAGAACCATGTGGAGTAGCTGTGTGTAGATTATTAGTCACAGATAAGTGTTGAATCATCTGCAGACTGTATTATAGAACCATGTGGAGTAGCTGTGTGTAGATTATTAGTCACAGATAAGTGTTGAATCATCTGCAGACTGTATTATAGAACCATGTGGAGGAGGTGTGTGTAGATTATTAGTCACAGATAAGTGTTGAATCATCTGCAGACTGTATTACAGAACCATGTGGAGTAGCTGTGTGTAGATTATTAGTCACAGATAAGTGTTGGATCATCTGCATACTGTATTACAGAACCATGTGTTGAATCATCTGCGTAGTGTATTATAGAACCATGTGGAGTAGCTGTTTGTAGATTATTAGTAAAGAGGGAGAAAAGGAGAGGGTCCAAGATAGATCCTTGGGGGGCACCAATGGATAAAGGAAGGCATGGTGATAGGTCACCCTGTCATAGAACAGATTGTGGACGGCCAGATAAATAGCTATGAAACCATGCTATGGCAGATGGTGAGAAGGATAGTTCATTTAGTACATAGGTTCATAGGTAGGTACTAGGCTATCGGCCCAAGGGCCTACGTACGCCTAGCCAACAAGGTTCCCTGGTTTATGCCACCCAAGAAAGCTATTTTCCTGTGCCACTGTCAAGCAGAAGTGATCCCCGGTGTGTATTTCCTATTTCCCATCCACTCATCAAGATTTTTCTTGAAGAGTGCTAATGAAGAACTTTGTTTGACATAGATGGGTAGCCTGTTCCAGAGTATGGAAAGTCTCTGGGACAGGAATCTATCCCTCCAGCATGTCCTGTTTATTGTGGTGATAAGGTTTAGGTCCCTAGAGCGTGCAGCTCGGAGGGATTGGGATTTCTTTAGGTGTAGCATGTCCAACAGCTCTGGGTTTAACATAGCTTTATATGTTAGCCAGAGATCATCTTGGAGTAGGCGATATGCTACAGAGTACAGCTGGAGTTTTTTGAGACGGTCAGTGTAGGACATTTGTTTGAGGACAGTAATCCTCTTTGTGAGGTACTTCTGTGGTCTTTCCAGCTGCTGCAGATGTCTTGTGAGGTACATTCCAAAAGGGGCATCATACTCTATAATGGGTCTAATGAGCGTCGAGTAGAGGGGAACAATGACCTCTTTTTTCCTGGATGAGAACCCTTTTATGATGAGGTGTGCCATGTAGAAGGACTTCCTGACTACTGTGACGATGTGACTATCAAAGGACAGACTACTGTCCACCTGGGTCCCAAGGTATGTTATCACACATTTGGTGTTAAGTAGATTGCTGCCTATGTGGTAGTTCATGGGTACAGAGTTTTTACCAAAGGGGATGACACTGCACTTTTTTGGCATTGAGCTTAAGGCCATGGCTCTGACACCAGGCATTTGTCTCAGCGAGGCCCTTCTGTAGGATGTCGACATCATTTGGGGACTTAACTATGGCTCCTAGTTTGCAGTCATCTGTGAACTTCATTAGCCAGAGGCCTTCTGTGTTAGCCTGTACTTCAGAGAAGTAGATACCAAACAGGAGAGGTCCCAGGACGGAACCCTATGGTACTCCACTTGTCACTGCTTTGAGGTCAGATTTGGAGTCTGCAACTTTTACAGTGTGGGTTCTGTCAGTGAGCCAGTTGGCAACCCATCTTGTGACGTAGGGATTTATACCTAGTTTAGTGAGTTTAGCTATAATTCCAGAATGGGGGATGGTTTTGAAAGCCTTGGCGAGGTTAAGATAGGCTGTGTGAACCACCTTACCCTCCTCTACAGCTTTGGTGATTCCCTCAAAGAAGTCGATCAGGTTCAGGAGGCATGATCTGCCTTTCACAAACCCGAACAGGGTGGGATCCAGAGTTTGGAGGTTACCAATGTCTTTGTTTATGAGTTCCATGATGATGCGTTCTATGGTCTTGCAGACCAGGCTCGTCAGGCTAATAGGTCGATGGTTCCCGGGATCAGTGGTGGCTCTCCCTTTGTGGAATGGGATAACTGTTGCTGTGCTCCATTCAGTGGGCACAAAGCCTGATGCAAGGCTATTATTGAACATGGTGCTTAAGTGGGGAGCCAGTTCGTTCTGAAGGTCGTGTAAAATGCATTGTGGGATGTTGTCCGGTCCCATGGATGCTGTGTTTCTGGCTTTAGAGAGTGCAGCTTTTACCTGTGTAGTTGTGATTACAGGGACTCTGCATTCTTCCGGTATAGATATGGGCCCCTTAGGGGGTGGGGGGGGTAAAGTTAGCACTGAACCTATCTGCCAGGATGTTGGCAATATCAGTTGGTTCTGCAATTTTCATGCCGTTGTGCTGCAACTCAGAGCAGATCTGGGTGTTGCCATCGAGATTCCTGACATAGCTATAGAATGCTTTGTGGTTGTCCTTAGAATCAGTGGCAATTTTGTTTTCGCAGCTAGCTTTGGAGGATCTTATAAGGGATCTCAGCTTCTTACTGAGGCTGACCAGGGAGCTCCTCCACTCATGGGATTTTACTCTCTTTTGCAACAGTTTCTTCCTTCTGTTGTATAGCTTGTTTATGGCAGGGGGGACCACCAGATTGGCTTCCTTTTTTTGGAGTATAGCATCTTGGTTCTGTTTGGGATAGCACGATCTATGCACTCGTGTAAGTGCTTAAAGAGTGCATCTGTGTAGGATTCAGCAGTTGTAACTGTATTGTCCATCTGCATGGGTGTCATGAAGTTCACCACTTCTGTCTTAAGAAGCATGAAGGTGGCTTTGGAGAAATGTTTTACCGTGGTTTCCTTAATGGGAGGTGGGGGCGGGATGTGGATATCAAAGGTGATTAGCTTATGGTCAGATCGGACCAACGAGGAGTTGACTTCAGGTGTGGAACACCAGTCACTCATGTTGGTAATGACTAGGTCTAGGATATTGTTGCCCCTGGTGGGGGTGTGGATAAGTTGATCCAGGGCATTGGAGTTCATGAATTCCAGAAAGCGTTGAGCTAAGGAGTTGGTACACAAGTAGATTTCCCAGTTAATGGTGGGGTAGCTGAAGTTGCCCATTATTAGGGTGTTTGGTTGAACCCTAATATTTTCCAGCACATCAAGAAAAGAGGAGTGGGAATCCTGGGGCATGGTGGGGGATCTGTAGCAAGCTACAATTTGGATTGCAGTTTTGCCCAGAGTTAGTTGCACTTGGATAACCTCGCATGCATTATGCTGAGCAACTAGCCTGGAGGTGTGGATATCCTTAATGAATATGGACACAACTCCGCCTTTGGTGTTTCAGTCCAGGTTACATGGCCGAAAAGTAAGGTATGGGTTATAGCCTGGTAGTGCAGGGGTGCTCTCTGGAGCCATGAACCAGGTCTCAGTCACTGCACAGATATCAATGTTCTCCATTTTAAGGAGTGCCTCGAGTGAGTGCATTTTGAGATTTAGACTTCTAGCATTGAGTAGCATTACCCTCAGTTTTTGCTTGCCTGTTCCTGTTACGGTGGTGAATTTGTCATTTGAACCTTGCCTAAAAATGGCACTATAGGGGCAGCAAGAGCCTTAGCCAGTATCCGGAATCCCAGGGGCGACAGGTGAAGACCATCTGTGGCAAAGCATTCTGGTCTGTCGACTATGTCATCCCAAGCAGACAGATAGTGGATCCCCTTAGAATGAAACCAGAACCTTAGCCAATTGATGAAGTCAATCATTTTGTCCTTGTACAGCGGTATCATTCTGGGCAATGGCAGGATGCTACTCAGGGCTAGGGTCATACCTGCCTGGGCTACAAGTTCGGAGAGCTCCTCCATGTCTCTTTTCATTTAGTCTGGGGAGGTACATCTCAGGTCATTCACACCAACATGGACAATGACAGAGTCATATTTGTACTTGTTCTGGAGTGACCTGAGTGCGTGGGTTATGTGGCGGATCCTGGCACACGACAGGCAGCTGACAGTAACCTTCTCCTTGTTTCTATTAGTCAAACATCTATTAGTTTGGAATGGGAGACCATATCAGAAGCTTTGGATAGGTGTAGAAAGATGGCAGATACAAAGTTGTTGTTATTCCTTTGATGGTTTACGGTATTAGTGAAGGATAAGAGAGCTGTAGTGCTACTATGTGATGGGCGAAACCCATGCTGAGTGTTTGCGAGAAGGTTATTTGTTAGTAAGAATTTCATGACCTGGAGATGAATACACCTTTCGAACAGCTTAGAAAGAGGTGAAAGAAGAGCAATTGGTCGATAGTTTGCCAGTTCTGTGGAAGGTCCCCCTTTATGAAGTGGGATTACATGGGAAATTTTCTACAGTTGAGGGACCTTGTTTTCGAGAATGGATCTATTTATAAGGCTTGATACTGGGAAGGCTACAGATTCCGCTGCAATTTTGAGGTATTCACTGGGTAAGTTATCTATGGCAAGTGTAGTAGGTTTTAGTTTCTGTAGTAGTTTTTTTATAGTGGCTGTAGGAACTGGGGACAAAGAGAATGAGGCATTGCTAGTTGTAGTCTTGGCTGGTTTGGTATCAGGAGTAGGAGTTTGCCGTTTGGAAAGGGCAATTATAGATTCAGTAAAACATTTGTTAAAAATGGTAACTATGCTATTGGAATTCTCAAAATAATTCACAAGGGCGAAGTGAACAAAAAAACTATAAAACAAAAAAATTCACTTCACAATTAGAACCCCAACACAGATCAGCATAAAAAGTTTAATCTCCGCTTTCGTAAAACACTTCATCAGAATAAAAAACTGACATTTCTCAACCAATTTAAGTAAAAAGATAAAACTAATTAACCAATGAATACTTCCATTCAATAAAAGATATCACTTGGTGAAATTAACTCGGTCAAATTAACCATTTAATTTCCTACTCTCTAAAAAAACACTTTATGTTAATGTGTTAATTTAAACCTGGTACGACATCAGCTTTCAGCCTAATCTGCCAACTACCTTCTCGACTATCTACTTGATTCCTAAAGCTTCCCCCTTTTCATCGGGGCTAACTAGCTCTAATATAGTAAATAAAAACGTATGAAAATTATTACATGCTTTGGAATGTTTATAAAGGGCATTATTTTCATCTTTTTTCTTTATTGCCCTTAAATGCTCTTGAATTCTACCACGTAAATACCTGGTAGCCATGCCTACATAAAATGAGTCATAGGATGAACACAGGGTAAGAATGAATTTAAATTTAAAAATACAATGTGGATTTCCCAGGTTAGTACTTAGCATAATCCAGTTTTGTGAAAGTGTTAAGGAGATGACCGATTTATTCGGGAGGGGAAAACAGGAAAAATACTAGCAAACCGTGTACCTCATTACTGCCCTTAAACTTTTCAAACTTGAAACCTGCAATATGATCCAGCTTGCCTGTACTCAATAAAATTTGACTTCTCCTCCCACGCTCCCAGATATTATCTGATATCTGTATAGTCAAGTACACTAAATGGAGAGCTTCACCCAGAAGACAGAGATGTCACACTGCTCACAAGTCAGAGGGAATGATACAAAAGGAAACAGAAGGACTAACCATCCAAGAAATTAAGAAAGGCAGGCAGAAAAGACCATAAATTTAGTTAATGACATCATACATTAATCTGAAAGTAAGAAACAGACCTCATCTCTCGGATCTAATAGTGTCTTTTGTGAGAACTGTGTAAAGAACTGATGAGCCATAAGTTTGCTAACAGGGTTTCTATTTTAATTCACTTAAAAAAAATCCCCTAGAAGAGTAAACAGCATACAGAGGAAAAGCAAAGAATCAGACTAGGTGGGTAATGCAGTAGCGTGGCATAATTATTTTCTTTGTCTTATACAATGAATAAATTAAGTTGGTCTGATACTTTTATATACCAGAAAGTGACAGAAATGCTGTACAGATGAGTAATCTTTTGACAAGCACAGAATCTCATGCAGGAAATAAAGTAATATCATGTTTATGATAACAATGCCCAATTCGAAGGCTTACTGAACATAATCAGTTGTTTACACCAACAGCAGAATTATGCAGATGATGCTAGTGGTACTAAAAAAGAACGGCTTGTGCTTATTTATATGTTTTTACAGCAGCTCCTAGTTCTTTTCATTTCTATTTGCAATGCATGACAGAAGCCATTGTAACCACAATTTTCAAAGACTATACTATTCATCCATCTTAAAAGGAAAACTGACAACTTCAAAAAACCCACTCGTGGAATGAGTAAGGTCTTTCACCATGTATTTGTGTGAACAGACTGACCAGATAAAATGAGTATGGCTGAATCCAAAAAAAATACCAATGTCCATGTACTGTGTATTGGTAAACATAAATGTCCCTTTCCCTTCCAGAGCCTAACTTTTTTATTACATCAGTTTTCTTAAAACTTGGATGGAACAGCAGTCACCCCCCCAGTCTGGCCTATGGTTCAGAATCAAGCTAAAAAGCATGTGGCACAGATGGTAAAGGCTGTAACCTGTAGTTCCTATGGTACCGGGTTTGATTCCCATAGCCCTCATTTACTTTTTGGAGTTGGTGTTTACCTCAGAGACAAAGTACAGGGTTTGATTCTCACCTTTGAGGGAAATTGGCTAGTCTTAAAATGACTCAGAAGAGCAGTTAGCTTAGTACTTATCTATGAACACATGAATCTGTTATCCCTTGTGGACTTCACACTCCTCTGCAAGTCACCAGAGTATTAGCCTAATGACAGGTGTGAACACACTATACATTTAAAGAGCCTGTGCTGCAAAGTGAAGAAATTGTTCTAATGATAACAGGAGGTATGCCAGCTTTGACCACTGACTGAAATTTATAGAAAAAGAATGTTTAGAAATGCATTCATACTTATCACGGAGGGTAAACACCCATAGCTGTCCATTTTTGCAGCTTGCATCTGCACCTCACGCTTTGCCGTTTTCTATCCCTTTTCCCAGCTCATCTTAAATATTCTTCCTCAACACTATTTTTGGTAACCCATTCTACTTGTTCAATACTCTCTGCTTACTGGAAAACCAAATACATGAAGGTTACAGGTGTGGAGACAGCAAACTATTTTGCTAAAAGTCAGATGTGTGAACCACCTTAGCCCAGATTAAAACTGACTCATGTACTTTCCATCACAAAATTGGGAGGTGAATTTGAGAGCCAAAACTAACTGTTACCTTGCTTGGTAAATGTCTTGGTAACTCTAAGTTCACATACTGTTGGGCAAGACATTCTGACGATCACTATCACAATGTACAGCAGTTAATAAAAGGATTACTGCTCAAATTAGATTAAATGAACAGGACAGTGGTGCAGCAATTAGCATGGTTACTCCACACCAAGAGGTTCTCTGGTTCGATTCACGACTGGGGTGACTTCTGTGCAAAGTCTGCATGTCCTCCCTGCGTTCACTTGGGTTTCCTCCAGGTATTCTGGTTTCCTTCCACATTTTAAAGATATGCATTTGGAGTGTTTCTCCGCAGGACTCCATTGAAAATGGGCTCTGTCCCAGTTGGACCTTCCCTGTAAACAAATGTTAAATAAATAAAGTAGGACATGTGTAAAATCAGGCTCAGTGAATGCAATCACTTCAAGGGTCTTTGTCTGGGGCATTCACTGGATTTTTTTCCAGCAGTAGATCCTTCTTCAGTACCCTAAGTACTCTGTAATCATCACATATATTTTACTTTGCACAAAAATAGGAGTGTATCCACGTTAATTCACTATGCAATGTTTTTTCTTTTTTTGCATTAAATTCAATATAGTTTGAAAATTACTTGTAGTGCATCAGGCCTGTTTTAATTTTTCTCAAATATGCAAGTAAAGTCTTTCTAAGGTCCTCACCAAAGGTGATTCTTGGCAGACTATGCTTTACGTTGAATGAGCAGGAAGGATTTCTCAATGATAAAAGATAGATAAGAGACAGACACGACTTTCTGAATTAGCACTGCTAACAGATACTGATCTTGGTTGCTGTCCATAGTGCTGAAATACAACAAGCAATGCATTTTAGATACTACTTGTCTAAAACGTGGTGGTGGTGCTGCGGTAGCGTTGTCGCCTCACAGTTAAGACGTTGTCCTGTTTGATTCTCAGCTAGAGCGTCTTCTGTGTGGAGACATGCGTGAATGGGCGTACCTTCGTTGAAGGTTGTGCGTCAGGGCCAGCAACTCGGCACGTAAAAATCTACTGCCAATCATTAGCGGACCGGAGTTCCGCTGTGGCGACCCCTAACCGGGAAAAGCCGAAAGACACAACAACTTGTCTAAAACATGGGTGAAACCTGTGCTCATATCAGTCAAAGAGCAGTGTTACTGTCACACTGCAGACTGGGATGCTTCCTGTTTTTTTTTTTTTTTTTTTTTACTATCTACTGCTGCAGACATTTACCCCATCCCTTATGATAATCTCACCTTTCTGTTTTATTTACATGTTTTGACAGCAGTTCCCAATGCTAGTTGGGTCAGTTTACTTTATTACACTATCTTTGATTGGGTCATGATTCATCATGAATCCAATTCCAGTCTCCAGAATCATCAAGTCCTACAACAGCAAAGACAGTATTTGCCTTCTTGCTGGACTCATGGTAGCACTTAGACTCACGTTTTGCTCAGTTACTTTTCAATTAATAATTTATGATTCATTTTTGACAATGATGTGCAGCTCAATAAATCATTCAATTAAAAGCTACCTGCACTAATGGTATAACACCAAAATACAGACCTTATTTTATGTACTACATTCACAACAGACTAACTCTCACAACTGCAGGCACCTCATCAGCTACATCTGTGTAAATACGTAGCAATTATGTTGAGCAAACAACATGACATCTAACACAGCATGACTAGTGAGGCTTTGTTTGTCAAAATAATCTGTTAAAATAAATTATGTTTGCAAAGGTATCACTTCCTCCAGTGTTTTTTTATGGATGTTACATCTTAGTAGCATAGAAAGTGACCACTCATCACTGGAAAAGGGACTGCACACTGAGATAATTTAACTTGCAAAATATTTATTAACTACTGCAAACAAGCACATCATTTTCTTTTTAAACAAATGAGCACCTGGACTCTGGGCATGATACCAGCTGTGGCTTCCTTGTATGAGGTGGATAGACTAGAAAAACAGGGAGCTACTCTAAACTAGGAATTCTTGATGAATCAAATTACATTTGTTGAATATTTAGCAAGCCAGGCTTTTGGGGATGCACCTAAAACTAATGAATTAAATTGAGCACAAAAGTAAAAGTGATCTCCACATATAAAATTGCTGGAATGGGTGACCTTGAAGATGAGGCTCCATAACATTTGGCCCACTCAAGATGGACACAAAGTAGAAGGTTTACCATACAAGCATAAACAACATGAAAAGTTTAAGACATTAATAAATCCAGGAATGAAACCACAAGCATGTTACAAAGCAACTGTAGTAATAGTTTAAGTCAGTGTCACAAGAATCATTTTATCCACCTCTAACTATATCTCTGATGGTGGCAGGATAAACCCAGCATCATATCCCACTTTCTCTCACCCAGCCATTGTTGTCACGTGGCAGCTGACTCCTATAGCGACCTTGCTAACAGTGGATACCATCCACAAAGTTTAATAGACAAGTAGGGAATGGAACCAGATTACACACACACACACGTTACATGCACATCTATGGACAATTTAGATTCAGAAATCCACCTACCACGTGTTATGACTTTCGGATATGGAACCAAAGCAAAGTACCTAGAGAAAAACTGATGCAAACACAGCAAGGACATACGAACATGTTGGGTTATTTATTTGATTACCGGAATGGTCTACCTGGGTTCAAAATGCCCCTTTTCAAGGGAGGATGGGGGAAAAAAGCTCCAGTCCAATATACAGATGATCAAAGGGAAACTTTATATACAATTATATAAATGGAAAAATAAAAAAAAAAATAGTACCTGGACCATTAGCTAAATTTACACCAGAAACAATGGAATATTACTGCCCATAAGACATAAAAGGGCATTTTGCAAATCGTTTACAAGGTGAGGTGAACACTGATGGCAGTGAGAAACAAAGGGGTGAGGGTATAGTTATGTGAGAAACAAAGGGGTGAGGGTATAGTTATGTGAGAAACAGAGGGGCGAGGATATAGTTATGTGAGAAACAGATGGACGAGGGTAGAATTAAGAGGGCGGAAAAAGAGAATGAAAAGGCTATGAAAAAGTGAGACAATGAAGAAAAGTGCATATTCTACGGTAGCTGTGTGAGGAAATATGGGATATAGAGCATTGAAAAGTAAAGTGCATGTCGTAGGAATGGCGGTTTTAAATTATGTGGCATACTGGTAAATCTAATTCTTATACACAACAACTAATTGTCATTAGATATTATACTTTTGGGTGGTTTGTGAGAGGACTGGCAATGACTGAGGTGACAAGTCTGATTAGGGGTTTGGGGGTGGGTGCTGGAGCTGGGGGGAGCAGGAAAATTTAAGATTTGCTCTACAGCCAGATCATCTCTCTTTTGGGAGGTCAGGGGTGCATTGTCCAGTGGTACAGCCCTCAGCAGAGATTAGAGACCAAATGGGAATCCTGGAGGGAGGGACAACAGTTTTGGGAGGTCATGTGACATCTGGGAGTCTGGCTGATGCCTACTGAATTTCAAACCATACAGCATGTTACTGAGTGGGTACCGTGGAATTATGGCGAAAAGAAGAAAAACCCTAACGGATACCCAAATGACTGCCCCTCTTATTCAGCTGTCATCACCAGTAAAGGAGGAGTGAATATGCCAACTGGCTGGCAGTGGGATTATGTTGGCAGGCATTGGGGAGAGGGAGCAAAAAGGGGGGTGGTCATCTTGATTGAGTAACTTTTCAGTGCTAGGCTTTTCATTAGGTATTTTTCATCTGCACTTTTTGGCTACTACTTGTTAACACTTCTTAAAGTGTGTGTGTGTGTGCTTCTCCGTTTTATACATACATACACACACACATATAATATATAGATATATATATATATATATATATATATATACACACACATATATATATATATATATAAATGTATAAACTGCACAGATTGTCCGGTTTGAGTACATGTATAGAAAAACAGGTGCAAACATGTACACATACTTTAAAACCTAATGAAACTACTGAATACAACGTCTAGTTTCTATTCAGTCTCTTGTGTATTTTATAGTCTGAGAGAGACATTTTATGCAGTCTTGACACACATACAGCACTCTCATGTTCTCCACATTTCTCAGGCAAATGTCACATTTCTGGCTTTTATATTGTATAAGACATGTACAGAGGGCCCATTAATTGCTTCCATTTGGACAGGTACAGCACAAGTGTTTTCTCCAATTTCTGAGAGTGGCAGACCACCGTATCCATGAAAATGAAATCTGCTTCCTTAATTAGGCAAACAGAAGCTACCATTAGCTAAAAAACTGCCATATTCAACTTCAGCTTCTTAATTTATTCATAATTCCAGTACACAGAGGAAATGCTTCCACAAAAATATTTTATAATACAGTCTTAGAGACCTTTAGGCTGTCATTTTCAGCTACACATTCTTTTTTTTTAAAGAATCTCTTTTTTAGCCTAAATTTACAACTAGACCCTTGGGGCAAAGTAAGCTTTAGTTTGTTTTATTCATTAGCCACTGGTTTCCAGTACTAACGCTTCTGTTAACAATGCATCAAAGAATCACACATCTATGTAACCTACAGCTTCCTTATGGCAAAAGAAACTTGCAACAAGATAATACATCAACATTTTACCTTTCAGTGATTTCACACTCAGAAGAAGATTTTCTTCTTGCAATCAGTGTTCTTAAAAGCAGATATTCTAGTGATAGGTTCACAGGTAGGTACTAGGCTATCTGCCCGAGGGCATTTATAAGCCTAGCCAAAGTGTGTCGGCTTTCGCCGCCCCACTGATTAATTAATTGATCCTCTGTCAAGCAGAGCCAATAAAGTGATCCTAAGGGTGTATTTTCTGTTACCCATCCACTCGTCAAGGTTTCTCTTGAAGTGTGTTAGTGAGGGGCTCTGCCTAATGTAGTTTGGAATTTTGTTCCAAAGCATGGGGAGTCTCTGTGACGGGAATCTATCCCTCCAGCATGTTCTATTTATTGTTGTGGCGAGGTTTGACTCACTAGAGCACGTGGCTCACAGTGACCTGGATTTCTTTAGGTGGAGCATGTCCAACAATTCTGAGTTGGACATGGCTTTGTAAGTCAGGCAGAGATCACCTCTGAGTAAGCGATATGCCACTGAGTACAGCCGGAGTTTTTTCAATCAGGCTGCATAGGACATATGTTTGAGGCCAGTAATCCTCTTGGTGAAGTACTTTTGTGGTTTCTCCAGCTGTTGGAAGTGTCTTGTGAGGTACATCCCAAATGGGGCATTGTACTCTATGATGGGTCTGATGAATGACGAGTAGAGGGGCACTATAACCTCTTTATTTCTAGATGCAAACCCTTTAGTAATTAGATGGGCCACATAGAAGGATTTCCTAACTACTTTGGCAATAAAATTGTCAAAGTAAAGATTACTATCTACCTGGGTCCCCAGATCTCTTATTACCTCTTCTGTATTAAGGGGGCTGCCACCTATGTGGTAATTCGTGGGTGTTTTGTTTTTCCCAAACGGTATGACTATGCATTTTTTGCATTTAGCTTGAGGCCATGACTTTGACACCAGGTGTCCCTCTCAGTAAGGCCCTTTTGGAGGATGTCCGTGTCACCAGAGTGTCAATTATGGCTCCCAGTTTGCAGTCATCGGCGAACTTGGTTAGCCATAGTCCTCCTGTGTTTGCCTGTACTTCTGAGAAGTATATCCTGAACATTAAGGGTCCCAGGACCAAACCTTGCGGGATACCACTTGTGACTGGTTTAGAGTTGGATCTGGAGCCCCGCTATTCTTACCGTGTGAGCTATGTCTGTAAGCCAGTTGGGCAACTCATCTCATGACGTAGGGGTTTATGTTCAGGCTGGTGATATTTTCTGTAATACCTGACTGGGCAATTGTGTCGAAAGCCTTGGCGAGGTCAAGGTAGGCTGTGTGAACAATCTTTCCCTTGTCTACGGCCTTGGTGACTGTCTCAAAGAAGTCAACCAGGTTTAGTAGGCATGATCTGCCCCTAACAAAGCCGAACTGGGTCGGGTCAAGTGTTTGGAGGTTTCCAATGTCTTTGTTAATGAGTTCCATGATGATGCGCTCCATAGCCTTACAGACCAGGCTAGTCAGGCTTATAGGACGATGGTTACCAGGGTCAGTTGTGGCCCCTCCTTTGTGGAGTAGAATAACCGTTGCTGTGCACCATTCTATGGGCACATAGCCTGGGGAGAGGCTGAGGTTGAACAGCGTGTTTAGGTGGGGTGTTAGTTCATTCTGTAGTTCATGCAAGACGCAGCCTGGGACACCATTGGCCCCATTGACGCTGTGTTTTTGGCTTTTGAAAGGGATATTTTCACCTGTGCATCTGTGATTTCCGTACACTACACTTTCCCTGTATTGTTGTGGGCCCTTTTGGGGGTGAGAGGGGGTTGAAGTTTGCACTGAATCTATCTGCCAGGATGTTGGCAATATCAGTAGGTTCAGTATATTTTGTGCTATTTTGCACTAGTTCAGTGCATATCTGCGAGTTGCCACTTAGATTCTTAACATAGCTAAAGAAGGCTTTGTGGTTATCTTTTGAATCCTTGGCTATTTTTCTTCTGAAGTTAGCCTTGGATGATTTTATGAGGGACCTTAGTTTCTTACTGATATTGATCAGGGATGTATTCCCTTCTTGGGATTTGCTTTTTTTCCTGAACTAGTTTCCTCCTTCTATTGTATAGCCTTGTTTATGGCAAGGGTCCACCAGACTGGTTTCCTTCTCTTAGAGGAGTGAGTCTTGGTTTTGCTAGGGATGGCATGATCCATGCATCCTTCTAGGTGCTCACAGAGTGCATTTTTAAAGGTTCCTGCATCTTGGGCAGCATTATCCTTTAGTGTGGGGGCTGTGAAACTTACCGCCTCTGTCTTAAGTAAGATGAAGTTTGCTTTAGAAAAGTTTTTTTTACTGTGGTTTCCTTAGTTGGGGGTGGTGGTGGTGTGTGGACATACAGAGTGATTAGTTTATGGTCTGATCTAACCAGTGACGGGGTTGACCTCCGGTGTGGAACACCTGTCGCCCATGTTTCTGATGACCAGGTCCAATATGTTTTCACCTCTGGTAGGGGAGTTTACCAGCTGATCCAGGGCATGTGAGTTGATGAATTCCAGGAAGCACTGGGCCTGGGAGTTTCTACTCGAGTAGTTTTCCCAGTTAATGGTAGGGTAACTGAATTTGCCCAATATCAGGGTGTCCTGTAGGACCTTCATGTTTTCCAGTGTCTCCAGAAAGGTGGAGTGGTGGTTCTGGGTCATGGAGGGTGATCTGTAGCAGGCCACAATTTGCATTGCAGATTTGCCCGATGTTAGTTGCATATGGATGATCTCAGAGGTATCATGCTGCGCCACTAACCTGGAGGTGTAGGTATTCTTGATGAATATGGATACACCCCCTCCTTTTGCATTTCGGTCCGTGTTGTGTGTGCTGCGGTGCTCTCTGGAGCCTTGAACCAGGTTTCAGTTACTGCACAGATGTCGACTTTCTCCATACTGAGGAGTGCTTAGAGCGCATGCATTTTGAGATTTAAACTCCTGGCGTTGAGTAGCATAACCCTCAATTTTTTTTTAATTGTGCTGTTTATGGAGGTGGGTTTGACTTTTGAGCCTTGCCTAAAAAAGGCACTATGGGGGCAGCAAGAGCCTTGGCCAGTATTCGAAAGCCTAGGGGTGACATATGCAAGCCATCTCTTGCGAAGCAATGCGGCTTGTCGAGCATGTCATCCCAGGCTGACCGACACTGGATCCCTTTTGAATGACACCAGAAGCTTAGCCAATTGTTGAAATTGATCCTTTTTCTCTTTATACTGAGGTAACATTCCTGGTGAGGGCAGGATGTTACGCAGGGTCAGAGTCATACCAGCCCAGGTTACATGATCAGAGAAGCTCTTCCATGTCTCTTTTCATGTAGTCCAGGGAGGTACGTCTCAGGTCATTCACACCAACATGAACAATGACAGAGTCATACTTGTACTTGTTCTGGAGTGACCTGATTGCTTGTGTTATGTGTCGGATTCTGGCTCCCGACAGGCAGCTAACAGTAATCTTCTGCTTGTCCAGCCTAGTGAGTGGGATGTCAGTGTGCCTGACTATAGAGTCACCTATTACTAGTGTGTTACGTATGTTATTTCGCCTTAAGGGCTGTGACTGTGTGGCACACTGATTTTGTGTTTTATGTGTTGTCTGGTTTGTGATGGGAGGTGCAGGTTGTTTGGGTGTCTGCTTCTGAGGTCTCTGATGGTTTTGCAGGTTATTTGTAGCTTCCGAGTATGATTTTGTGTATTTATGTGTATTTTTTGCCAGTGCTGGTTTAGTAGGTCTATGTGTGGCTGGAGGTGCGGTGCAAGTGTTAACCTTCTCCTCTTGACTGTCTGTTCTAGTCTTGGATAGAGACAGCTTAGCTTCCAGTTTGGCTGTATAACTGCATCTCTCGCATATGTTAGTGTTTTGTGGTAGGAGAGGGTTGTCTGTGTACATGAGTCAGTTGTAACATTGCCTCAGGATACCCAGATTCACCAGCTGGTCTGGAGAGTACACCTGAAATTGCCCTTTGGTCATGCCTGAATAGTAGGGTGAGCTGCTTAGTTGCTTGGTTGCTGAGGGGTGAATAAAGAGCCTTGCCCTGCTGGCCAATCAAGTGTCAGGGTACATTAGTGCTTGCCATTAGGTCTGAGCAAGTGCTGGCCTGTAGGATGCTTTTTGAGTGCTTAGGTTGAGAGTTAGACTAGTTTCAAGGGAAAAACTGAAGAGGAGACTTAGTGGAGCCAGGAATAATTTAACCCTAGCTAACCAGTGCTGCCCGGGGCACAAAACCGTGCAAACATGGTTTTTGTAGGAGGGAAATGAAAGAGATAGAAATTAACCCAAAATGGCTAATAAACTACTAACTTCTGGGCTGGAACCACTCATCCAGGGACAGATAGGCTGCTCAAAGCTCCCCTCTCTCACAGGTGAACAGAGAAACTTCCTTCTATCCAAGTAAGGTATGGGCAGCTCAGAAACTTGCAACACAGCCCTGAATTCAGCACTAGCCTGAAAACTGGACTCTACTAGCTTAGAAAGGTGGGAAATAAGGAATTTTTTTGTTTTTTTGAAAAGATAAGGCAAAAACAGTAAAAAATACACTTAAAACAGCTTTAAATGACTACAAACGATCAGAAAAATCTATCACACTTTAGTGTGTAGCCTACAACAGTTAAACAAATTAGTTAAACAAAAAACAACTTTTTGGAAGTCAAATAAGTACAATATGTGAAAAAAACTAGCTTTTAAATCACAATAAGTGCTGGAAAATTTGCGTTTATGCGGAACACGATCGGTGATCTGCTGCTTTGTAGTCAAACGTCTGCTCTAGCTTTAAGACTTACAGCTAAATGAAAGCTTTCAATACAGCAACCCGTTATATAAAAATACATTCTTAACACGTAACACAATATTTATTTCTTTTGTGTTTAACAACCAGTCCGCTGACCACAATCAAATGTTAAGTAATCAGTTAAGAAGTCAGACAGGATGGCAGTATCCAGTAACATAGCCAGAAAGCTCAATTCATTTTGTTTCCAGGAAATTTTCACACAGAACACAGTGAGATTTAAGAAGGCAAATCCAAAATCAGCCGCCAATGCTACTGGTTCTCTATCTAGTAAAAATGGTATTTTGGTGAGAAACCCAATATCACAGTTTTCTTATACATTTCCCTTTAAACAATGAAGTAGTGATTCTTTCCTGTACTACTGTTTCTTTCAGAAGGCGTAATTCTATACCAACAGGTAAGAGGTAGTGTAGTCTCTTAAGGCCTACCAGTTCATCCTTTATTAAACCTTTACTTCTTCTTAAGCTGGCAGAGTGAGGGATACTTTATGTTTTATGTTTTCAGTTTATACCAAAGAAATGTCAACTATGCTAGGCTATACATGTAATTATCAGATATAAAGAACTACACAGAAATGAGGTCTATTTGATATGTGACAAACTACTCATATAAAATGTATTTATTTTATTTATTTAATATTTGTTTACTGGGAAAGTCCAACTGGGAACGGAGACCATTTTCAGTGGAGGCCCGGGGAGAAAACCTCCAATACAATTATGTTCAAACAAAAACAATATAAGGATGAATACAAACAACACAAAGTATATAGGCAACATAAACTATACAATATATACAACACAAAAGCATAGGAATTAATTATACAAAATGAAGAGCATGACTAATAATAACATTTTTGAATCAAGCTTCTTGTATTAGTATACAGAATTTTATCTTTGAATGGAGAATTGCTTTCATCTAACTTGGTATATATCAAAATGATCAAGACTTCAGAATAATTCGTAACATTGGTGAATAGGAGTTGAGTGTTTTATGAACAATGGAGGAGAGAGCAGGACTTAGTACGGTTAGTAGAAGCTGGTGTTTGGATAGTGGGGAGGAAGAGGAGAGGATGGTAGTTAGTGACGGTGAGGGAGGAGACAGTGGATGACAAAGGAGTTGCTGTTAGGAGTTATGAAGGGGCGAAGAACAGTGAGTAGTGGTAAAATGAGTTCTACACAAGTTGTGCATTAAGTGGGATGTGGTGTAGGTTGGGAAACAGAAAGAGATGTAGGAACATGGGAATTAGCAGGGGTGAAGCATGAGCAGAGATAATTTTTATTTTGGTAGTCCTTGAGTAGCTTCTTGAATTGCACTAGATTACCAGTGGGTAGGATAGACTATGGGATTGTGTTCCAATTTTGGAAATACAGTTTGAGTACAGACAGTCACCAGCAGTATTATTAGATTTGGAGATTTGCAGGAGGGATTTACTTGAGGAGGGGAGGATTAGAGTGCTGGAAAAATTTTAAAAAGAACAAACAGCAGTGCATAAGCAAGTTTGTGCTAAATGCATTTTGCATTCATTCATCTATTCATTCTCTACACAAGTTATTTACCTATCCTGGCACTTAATGGGCATAAAGCAGAGAAAGCAATCCTTGATAGGATGCCAGTCTGTTACTCTTTTCTTTAAAAAACGTGCCTATAATAATCCTCCAAACTGACTTAGAAAGTCTGAATGGAATGTGTCCATACATATATCTACATGTGCGCTATCCTTCGAAGACCAGTCTGAGATTATCACTACTCAAGCAAGCTCTGAATGCATCCAAAAATAATTGTTTATCACGGCATATAGCTGAAGGACAATGGATTCTATCCACAGCAAGACATGGAATCCATAAAGCCAAACAGACAAAGGGGGTGGGATCCAACACCAGCGATGAGTAACTGTTAACATTCTGGAAAAATGCCCAGAGCAATAAACATGATACCTCTGGCACATATGCCATGTCTGTACTGTAGCTAAGCATTCGATTCTGTTAACACTGATGTATGATTAGAGAATTTACATAGTATTTCTTCCTCTACTTGTAAGAAACATTAGCTAAAAAATGTCTGAATGGTAGTTTACATAGAGCATGGCCCAGGTCAATGCGACTCAATGATTCAGAGAGTTTCATAAGTGCCACCGTAGGAAAAGATTTAGTTTAAAATCATTGAGATAAAGCAGATTTTGGTAATGTCTAATGTACATGGCATGTTAATGATATTCAAATGAGTAATTGTATTTGGAATTAAAATAGCAGCAACAATTTACTGACATCCCTGGATGTTGTTGCAATTTAAACAAGATCATGAAAGCTTAAATGAAATCTAAGTACATCAGATATCAGGGCTCCAAGACCCGGTATGATTAAACAGTTTTATTTGTGGGATAACAACTGAAGGCTAACGGAAAAAAGGGAGTTAAAAGATCTTGAGTTTTATTTGTCTCTTTAAAGTATGTTGAGTGGAATAACATGCTGGGCAAAAGAATACTTCATCTGTCCAGCGGTCACCAGTTAAGTGAAGAAGAGTCCGTTAGTTTCAGTCTGTGCGATTCAGTGTAAATGTAAGGGCCATACTGTGTGTATATGCCTGGAGAATGACACTATGCACATACAGCATTAACAAACAGGATATGCCCTGACATGCATGGTGCTGTCTTCATTAAACAATGGTGAGTCATGAACAATAATGGCAGGGGAAACAAAAATATGAAAAAAAAATAATAATACATGTGCAAACACAAATTCACCACATCTGATCAACCACAGTGCATGCACACGTTCCATCACTTGTCCAAAAACTGTGCATCATATGAACATGTGTGTGTGTACATCTGCACAAGGTCAGAGCCCAGATACATAATGAATGCACTACTTGGAGGAAAGCAGACCTGCCCACCTTTGTTAATAATGAAACCCCAATTCTCTACTGGGTACAACAATGTAGTGGAATGGGAAGCCTTCTTTTTCCCAGGACAGACAAACTGGCATTAACCCTCTCTGGCTTGGCACTCCCATCTGGGTTGAAGGTCAATCCTAGATCTCAGTCAGAGCTTTGTCACTATGTGCCATGAAGTGAGATTTCTTTGTAACTTCATTTCTTGTTCACAAACCAAAAATCTAGCTCAAAGGAACCGCAGACTTTTCAAAGTAGATCCACCCATAGCATTTTTCAGTGCTCAGATCTTCATATAGCATGTCAGCTTGTGCTAGTATAATGTCAATTGTTTTCACAACAAGGTCCAACCTTCTTAGTTGGTGCAAACTCATTAACCTTCCATCAGAGTCTTAAATATACATTAATGTCATCAACATAACTCTTGGCTTATGATTTGCCATATCATCTTTCTGCAGTTGAAGTGCATGGAATGTCTATATTTGAGGAAATCAGAGTTAAAAACAGAGCAGTCAGATGTAAATCTGGAGATTTTTCCAGACACCTTATATAAATTAAGGCTAATGAAATCTACCTATAATGATATTAATTCAGTAGTCTACCTGTGAAGCTGAGATCAATTCAGAATGCTGAACAGATTACTGAGAGATGCAATGCAGTCTCACTATCAGAAAATGAAATGCCAAAGACCTAATACTATGGTAACAAACATGGTCCCCTTCTGGATGCTTAAAATTCTTTCTAAAGTCCAGCTCTACCAGATACTTAAACATTTATAGTAAACTTCAGATGTGTCACAATGTTTACAAAATTGCAGGGGACAAGCAGACAACAGACAGAATTCACATTAACAAACATCTTGCAAGTGATAATGTGAAGATACTTCTGGGATCAAAGTCTTGGGACAAAAGAATAGTTCATAGGTTCATAGATTAGTTCATAGATTAGTATTAGGCTAACTGCCCTTGCGAGTCATTTTAGGCCTAGCCGATTATCCCCTGTGAGATTCAAACCCTGTACCTTGTGTTTGTAAGGCAAACACCTTAACCATTAGGCCACCCTCCCAACGCCTAATTCACTAACTCTGGAGGATATGGTTAAGGCTGTCAGTGAATATGGATAGAGGATAAATGAACATCTGCAATCAAATGTAAAACTACATGACCCCTAGCCATATTATCAGAGGCAGTGTCCCTCAAAAAGTCAGAGTTGTTTCAGAATAACTTTATATGACCGCAAAGTAAAATGCTGCTATTACACAGGATACTGTTTTTTACATGGTGGGTAGCCTACAATATCGGGGTAGATAGCAAGCAGACTCCTTTTTTTAGGAGCATTATTTATACACAGAGAAGATATGGCAGATAAGAACCACACGGCCCACCCCATTCTGTTTTTAATGAACAAACATCTCCGCATGTCATGGCTCATCTTTCACACCAACCCCAGTCCTCAAAATGATGACATTATGTCTGTTTCATGAATTCTTAAATTTACGCATTGCTTATGCAAGTTCTAGAATAATGTATGTCAGCGCAGTCATTTTTTTAATTTTAGAAAATCAATACAAAGAAAATATACCAAAAAAAGAAAAAAAGAGCGAGAGAGAGAATTCAAACTTCTGAAGCCCTCGCCAACCTCTCCATGTCAACTACTAAAGATTCATGAAAATTAAAACAGACAAATTTAGCACTCAAATGATCTCAGCAATCAGTTCCATCCGATAAGTATTCAAAAAGCAAGTCGATCAATCGTTTGATGGAATAGTATGTAGGCAAGACTGACTCCATTTAAAAACAGTCAATGTTTACATGACAGAGGTTAACATTACTTAACATCCTTCCCATCTTACTTCTGAGTTAGAACATACGTTAACAAATTTCATCTAATCTGAAAATGTGATAATTCAATTATATTTTAATCAAATGTATTCTGTTTTTCACAAGTCCAACAATGAAGAATTTCTACCTACACTCACAGCAACAGAAATCCAAAAGTCGATTTACTCCAGCTATGCACTTAGTAGTGTTCAGCATACCTGATGTATAGTTTCTATACTAAATATTATTAAAACTGTTTCATAACTTCTGAACGTTTTATTTAAAGCCTTTTTGAATAAATGCATTCCCATTTCTTGGTTTTCATTATGGATAACGCAGGTGGGTCCAGAACAGCAGACTATGCAAATGGTTTTGTAAAAAAGAAAATTATACCTTGAATAAATATTTTGTTGGTTCCATTACAATGAATGAATGATACCAGAGTAAGTGCAGCTACACTTATTTGTAAATGTACTCAAAAATTTCCCATTTATTGTGTAAGTAGCACTTTGTGTTTCATTATTTGATGAAAGTCAACATTATTATTATTTTTTTTTTTTTATCGTCGTCACATTTTACTGAATAAACTTGCATTACCATACATTGCATTCTCTGTTAATGTGTTATATTACAACACACCTTCTTAACCAAAGCAAAATAGCCTGATCAAATTCTTGGGATACTATCTGCATTTAGAGCCACAAAAGGGTGGAAAAGTCCACATTAGCATAAACATAACCAGTAACCACAAAATCCTGCCAAAAACATGGAACACAATGCGTCACCACTAAAATTACACATCATGGATTGCATCAAATCAATCAGAGCTTCGTACATACAAATTTATACCAGTTCATTCAAATCATACGGCCAGCCTAAATCAGCTAGTAACAATACAAAATAAACTAAATGAACAATTTTCCATTAGTAGTGTCTTGAAATTCAGGCAACTGAGTTGCAATATTACTATTTATGCATCTGATTAATAATTTACATTAATATCAATCAGCATGGTATTTCATGAAGACACATTCTGAATATCTACATAAACTTTTTTTGGTATAGTTTTTTTTTTTTTTTTTTTAATACTGTGCTTATATGTAAAAGATTTATAATTTATACAACTGAAATGTTTTTATTTTCTTGTTTTTGTATTATCAACTGATTCGGTCATATGATTAGATGTAATGGTGTAAATCCTTGTGCATTTTAGTTGTCTTGATGAAGACTCTGTACGTAGTGGATGAAGCAGCTTAGCTGTTATTTAAAAATCAAAATGCACGTAGGTTACACACAGCAGATATATTTATTAAACTGTTAAAATAACAAAACTAATAAGCGCTTTCACGGACTCATTCCGCTTCATCAGACTAAAACAGTCAACTAAGATCCATGTTGCTTAAAACCTCTCAGTAACAGGTGTATCCAATAAACAAAGGTGTGTCATTTTAAAGCAACAGTATAAACAATAAAAAAACCATCTGTGCAACATTCGTAGAAAAATATAAAATTGTGAAGATGCAATACATGTATACAAAAAATATAAACTAATACGATAGGATGACTTAATATAAAAACATATACATACAGTGTGTATATATTAATGCTTAAGGGCCCTGGCTCTTAAATAGGGTTTAAGGGATACTCTATTATTCAAGCTGGGTGTTTTATTGGCTTCTAACTGTAGAATCCAGTCCTGCTCTAGGGATTCTGTATTGGATACACCTGTTACTGAGAGGTTTTAAGCAACCTGGATTTTAGTTGAATGTTTTAGTCTGATGAAGCGGAATGAGTCTATCTGCTGTGTGTAACCTACGTGCATTTTGGTTTTTGGATATATTCTTACTCGTTTGGTTACTTCATCCAGTACAGAGGGATTTTTCTTATTTTAGCTGGTATTTAAATGGAAATGTGATTTCAGTGATGGTGCACTGAATTCCAAGTCTTTTGGCATGATTTAGTGATGTTTATCTGCATTTACTGTAGCTGGACACTAACTTTTATTAGGTTTCACAATTAAGTAAAAAGCAAGATAAAAAGAAACCAGACACAACGCTGCTGTTATAGAACGGAGTTAACAATGAATGGGGACAATGACAAAATTAGCGAATGTTCTAACTTGGAATGAATCCCTGTGTAACTTTTTTTATTGTTGCATGCTACATTACTTGCATGTCATTTCTTAGCTGTAAGTTTGCAGTCAGTTCTCACATTTGCTTTAGTCTTTTGGTTATCGTGAGTAAACATTTTGCTTTCATGTTGCAGATATCAACAGTCTAAGACTTCTCGCTGTCATAAAAATACTTAATACACATACCTTACCGCGTTGTCTGATGGAAGCTGTGATAACCATTGAGAAACATCCTTTTAAATGACTGTAGTTTTGAACGGGGTTAATATTGCAAATCCACAGCACATTTTGCTTGTCATTTTTATTTCAGACAAAGAAATCTTCCTATAAACTATGGCACTGCTGTGTTACTTTAATTTGAATATCCATCACATTAGCAACTATTTTTGAATGTGAATTTCTGATATTTTTCTTGAAATTTTAACTAGCCTTGTATGTTGAAATGGATTTTGTGCAAGCAACCGGTTGAAATGCTTATCTTTATTTAATTAAAACATTTGCACTTTATATTGGGTGACTCAAGCTATTCATATTCAATGAAAGAGCTTATAATGACAATCGTAACAAATATTACATTACCAACCTGCTCATACGGATCTCCTTCAGCCCTTCTATGTAAACACATGAAATACTAATTATATCCATATTTGTTTTTATCATTAACAAAATACAGGAAGCAACTAACTACAGGATCAAGCGAAAGGTCTCCACACAGGCTTAGCCTGAAATAGCAGTCGTCATAATGTTCCATCATTTACGCTGTTGGTTCTGTCCTTAATTGATCTACTGCTTCAAAATGCTGATTTTTTTTTTACTGTAACATCCAATTAAGCTGGAAACAAATGTGATTTTGTATTCTTGCTCCAGAGCCTGCCTTAAGTCATAAAGTTATATTTATTTTGAATATCAATGGTGCAGCCTTGGAAAAAAAAAAAACATTTATTAAGTTTTGCTTGAGTTTAACAGTACAATCTTTAGTTAAATCAAAAATATTCTACTCATCTGGGAGGCATACCAACTTAAGAACAAGCTGTGCAGCCCTGATAAAGGAAAAGTCTTTGAATTTTTTATTCTATGAGATACGTCTACAAAAGTATCAGTCGCAATGCATTCAAAACTTTGTTCAAACACTTATGAAAATACATTAAAGATGCCATCTGAATACCTGGCCCCACCTGGTCACATTTACCAGGGACTCAAATGATTCTTAGGCTACATCTTCATAGCATACATTCATAATGTATAAAATGATGTGAATGTTAACAGCTGTATTTATTCAGGGTGCGACATCATTCGCTAGCCTGTTTTGTAATGCTACACAGTGAATGAAATCATTTTGTTGTTTCAGTTGCATTGTCTTTTTTGTTAGTAAACTGTGCTGAGCTTGACTAATAGAAGTTTAAATTATTTCATTCATCTAAAGCATCAGCTGTTCTGCAATTATGTAATTCTTATCTAATAAAGTCCTTGCTCAATTCTATAGGTTCTGTATCATTCACCATCTTCTTTCGGCTGTTCCCGTTAGGGGTCACCACAGCGGATCATCTGTTTCCATTTCTTCCTGTCCTCTGCATCTTGATCTGTCACACCAACCACCTGCATGTCCTCTCTCACCACATCCATAACCCTTATCTAAGGCCTTCCTCTTTTCCTGTTACCTGGTAGCTTCATCCTTAGCACCTTTTTCCCAATATACTCAGCATCCCACCTCAGCACATGTCCAAACCAACATAATCTTGCCTCTCTGACTTTGTCTCCAAACCTTCCAACCTGGGCTGACCCTCTAATATACTTATTCCTAATCCTGTCCACCCTCGTCAAACCCACTGCAAATCTTAACATCTTTAACTCTGCCACATCCAGCTCTAACTCCTGCCTTTTTGTCAATGCCACTGTCTCCAACCCATATAAAATAGCTGGTCTCACTACCCTCTTGCAGACTTTCCCTTTCACTCTTACTGGTACTCGTCTGTCACAAATCACTCCTGACACTCTTCTCCACCCACTCCACCCTACCTGTACTATCTTCTTCGCCTCTCTTCCACACTCATCATTACTCTGAACTACTGATTCCAAGTATTTAAACTCATCCACCGTTGCCACCTCTACTCCTTGCATCCTCACCATTCCCTCTATCCTCCCTTTCATTCACATACATATATTCTGTCTTAGTCCTGCTGACCTTCATTCCTCTTCTCTCTAGAGGGTCTCCTCCACCTGTTCCCTACTCTCACTACAGATCACAATGTCATTCACCACTATATAATATTTGGTCTCAGTGCTATTACTAAGAAAAACCTTCTCTTCTCTCCCACCACTTTTTTTTTTTTTTTGGGGGGGGGGGTTGCCTTTTGTATTGTAGTGAACAGAAATCTATCATATGGCGTCTACACAATTCTGAATTAACTAGGCTTGTACGCTGTGCTTTTTAGTATAATTACCCTTATTAACAATACTAATAAAAAAATACTGTACCCATAATATGCTAAAATATAACAGCTCATCAGGCCATTTTTTAAATTCATGTATCAACAGAAGAAAATTTTAATGTACAGAAAAGTATGCTTTGTATAAGCAAAATTATTTTCTCTCTCCATGCCAGCCTCATATGTCCAGTGCAATGGACCTAGAACTATGTAACGTTCTACAGAAAACAATACTGCAACATGTATTCTTTGCACATATTTATCCCCATTTATGAATACAGATTCCAATTTTCTGTACACTGAATTCAGCCAAGACAAACCCATTCCAAAGCGGATTCCTATTTTTACCCAGTTAACTTGCTTCCATGTAACATGGCTGCATTTGTAGGTGAGGTCATTGTAAGCAGAAACCACTCTTTCTGTGAAATATTTATTCAGATATCTGCTGAATCACTCATCTTTTATCCTGAGGCTATGTTCTTGTCTTTCTATATTTCCTTTCATTTCCTACATATTTTCATGATGACATGTCTGGTGTCCCCAGCTGTGCAAACAAAACAGTGCTAGTTTTAAGGGGGACATGGCTGTCTTGAGGGGTTACATTATTCATGAAAGCAGGTGCCATATCCTTGCTGAAATTCAATGCACAGCATAAAGACAAAATCCCCCTGGCATCAGATAGGTGACTGCTTTACTTTCAGTTGCTCAGGCCTTGCCCCTAGGAAGAATGAGTGAGATGTGCAGTCATTGGTCGAGGTGGAATTCATTAGCTACACCCATTGGTCGAGGTGGAATTCATTAGCTACACCCATTGGTCGAGGTGGAATTCATTAGCTACACCCATTGGTCGAGGTGGAATTCATTAGCTACACCCATTGGTCGAGGTGGAATTCATTAGCTACACCCATTGGTCGAGGTGGAATTCATTAGCTACACCCATTGGTCGAGGTGGAATTCATTAGCTACAACCATTGGTCGAGGTGGAATTCATTAGCTACACCCATTGGTCGAGGTGGAATTCATTAGCTACACCCATTGGTCAAGGTGGAATTCATTAGCTACACCCATTGGTCGGGGTGGAATTCATTAGCTACACCCATTGGTCGAGGTGGAATTCATTAGCTACACCCATTGGTCGAGGTGGAATTCATTAGCTACACCTGACTGTTACTGATGCAATGCAGCAGAAAGGATGGGTTGAGGGGCTTCAGCTCATTTTTTCACTTTTTTTGTTTTTGTTTTAAATATACATATAATATAGAAAAGAAAAACATGACAAAACCAAAATCAGAAATAAGTTTCTTTGATGTTAAAACCCGCATAAAGGGTTCAATTGTTAGCATAAGCAAAAGGTCATCACAAAATGTAATGAATTTACAGAAACCCAAGGTACTCAAAAGCCATTCTGGAGAATGGAGATACCAATGGCAATACTAACCAAGCCAACTGGGATGTAGGCACTGAAGAATGGAGATGCCAATGGCAATACTGACTAAGCCAACTGGGGTGTAGGCCCTGGAGAATGGAGATGCCAATGGCAATACTGACTAAGCCAACTGGGATGTAGGCACTGGAGAATGGAGATGCCAATGGCAATACTGACTAAGCCAACTGGGATGTAGGCACTGAAGAATGGAGATGCCAATGGCAATACTAACCAAGCCAACTGGGATGTAGGCACTGAAGAATGGAGATGCCAATGGCAATACTGACTAAGCCAACTGGGGTGTAGGCCCTGGAGAATGGAGATGCCAATGGCAATACTGACTAAGCCAACTGGGATGTAGGCACTGGAGAATGGAGATGCCAATGACAATACTGACTAAGCCAACTGGGATGTAGGCACTGAAGAATGGAGATGCCAATGGCAATACTGACTAAGCCAACTGGGATGTAGGCACTGGAGAATGGAGATGCCAATGGCAATACTGACTAAGCCAACTGGGATGTAGGCACTGGAGAATGGAGATGCCAATGGCAATACTGACTAAGCCAACTGGGATGTAGGCACTGAAGAATGGAGATGCCAATGGCAATACTGACTAAGCCAACTGGGATGTAGGCTCTGGAGAATGGAGATGCCAATGGCAATACTAACCAAGCCAACTGGGCTGTAGGCCCTGGAGAATGGAGATGCCAATGGCAATACTGACTAAGCCAACTGGGATGTAGGCACTGGAGAATGGAGATGCCAATGGCAATACTGACTAAGCCAACTGGGATGTAGGCACTGAAGAATGGAGATGCCAATGGCAATACTGACTAAGCCAACTGGGATGTAGGCACTGGAGAATGGAGATGCCAATGGCAATACTGACTAAGCCAACTGGGATGTAGGCACTGGAGAATGGAGATGCCAATGGCAATACTGACTAAGCCAACTGGGATGTAGGCACTGGAGAATGCAGATACCAATGGCAATACTGACTAAGCCAACTGGGATGTAGGCACTGGAGAATGGAGATGCCAATGGCAATACTGACTAAGCCAACTGGGATGTAGGCACTGGAGAATGGAGCTGCCAATGGCAATACTGACTAACCCAACTGGGGTGTAGGCACTGGAGAATGGAGATGCCAATGGCAATACTGACTAAGCCAACTGGGATGTAGGCACTGGAGAATGGAGATGCCAATGGCAATACTGACTAAGCCAACTGGGGTGTAGGTCCAAGATCAAAAAAGGGCATCTACGTCATCACACTAAGTGAGAGAAACAATCAGCTCCCTTTAGCTCTTCCAGAACATTCAAAAGCACCCAACTCATTCAGTACTTGTGTGTGCCCCCAAGGAAAATCTCCAGCCAATAAAGGCACAATATGTCAAGAATGGGCCAACATACTGCTTGCGCTGAGAGCTCCACCTTGCACATTACACAACCATTAAAGGCAGAAATATTGTGAGAACTGCTCAGACAAACAATGTTTGGTGCCAGCATGAATGTACATTCCTTCTTTATGAACAAGTGAAAACAGAGGGGGAAAAACAGGTAAGTCAGTCTGTCCCCATTTAAAGGAAACTGTATAATAAACAGTGTTGGATGCAAACAAGAAATGTACCCCATGTGAAGAATCGAACCAAGACTAAAGGGTCAATGCCACATGAGACTTTCCATATGACAATAACTACACAGTGGCGAATGTCACAGTAAGCAGATCCTGTCAAACTCAACCGAAAATGTACCACACAAGAGCTTCTACATGGGCAAATGCATGACTTACTGGCACCCTTTGAGCATACAATACCACAAAGTAAAATACTGGTAGAAATATTAGCATATCAAAAGTAACAGAAAAACAAAAGTTTTAAAACAGCAACAGTTAACGTTATGTAGACATTGTGTACCAGTCCTTGTGTACAAGAAGTATATACAGTAACCCAACACTTCTTCTCATTTCATAATTTGGTTCATTATAAACATATACTTGCAACTTATATCTCATGCTATCACATTTATGCATACTATTAAGTGTGCACACCTTTGTTAAACATTTAATTGTATGTACTGGATGGATCTGCAATATATGTATACACTTGTCTCAGAGACAGAAAATGAAAGCGTCTGACAAAACAGGGTTGTACGTCTTAAGCAGAAAACAGACTCATAACTTCAGAATGTATTATTTTAAAGCACTATTTAGAAAGAAAAAATTGTATAAAAAAAATACAGTCTTAATAAAAAAAAATTGCAAGCTTAGAAATATTAAGACAGAATCTTAACAATTAGAACTTCTAAGACAACAGTGAAATCAGTCATAAGCATGCCTTTAAATCATAATTTTTAACTGATAGGAAGGTGACAACTTTGTTGAGAGAGTCCTGGCAAACCGTGGTAGCATCTTATTCTAAGGTGTGGGGATGCCAGAGAACATGGGTGGGAGAGCATGGCACCCCTTGCATGAGGCTGGAGAAATAAAGTTTTTTAAATAGCACCCTAAGCATTCAACAGTCATCGCCTGCGGATGTGGCTAAGAGTTAAATCTTCAATGTTTCTAAAAACATATTCCTCCACTTTAAGCTAAGCAATGACAGCATTTTGACACAAATGCGACCTTTGGCATTTGCCACTGTGATGACTTCCGTTACCCGTAACTATTCCTGCAGTTGAAGAGAATCACAGTCGTTAGTAAGTTATTATAGCAACAACAAATGACTGGGCATGGTATATTGAAGATTTACCCATGGTTGGTGTGGTTTTATGAGGGCAAAGCTGAAATGATTAAACCAAGGCAACCGTGGGTAAATCTTCAATACGACACACCCAGAAGCTGGTTATTGTTATTATAAAATGGCATTCTTTAAAAAAAAAAGCTGACTTTTATTAAATAATGTCTTGGTATAATAGTGCTGTGGTGTTCTTCTGCATTGCTTCCATATTCTGCGGCTTTGTTGATGTGCTGCTCATGCATGTGGGAGTTACATTCTCACACTTACACAGTACATCAATGCTTTGGAAAGCAAGCAACAGAGATGAAATCATTTAAAAAAAAGAACCTGTGAAATTTAGACAGTTTAGAGGTATGACACTTAAGTACGTTTCTCTAGTTTTGTATAATGTACCTTCTTTTCTTTGCATTTTCTCTGTCCTCCGTACCGACATCTTAACTTCTTAGCTCATTAAAACTGCAAAGCATTGGCATATATCAATAGAACAAAGTCGGGGCAACTGGACTTTTTTCTATTGGTATATGTTCAATTTACAATTGGCATGGTGGTTGGGCTGGTCAATCAGCGTGTACGTTTTTGAATGTTAATGACTTGTCATTGTATAACAGGCATTACATCAATTACTGACAGCTCTTACAATCACTTCAGAAATGAAGAGGCAGGTTGCTTAAATACTGAATGACCTTCAAGATTAATTATTTTACAACATACTTTTTTAAAAAATGTATTTGCCACCGGGATGCCTACTTAAAGACAGAGCACACTATTCATTCAGCAATAGTACAGCAACATAAATACTGAACAGTGAAGCAACACTCATCTCACATGTGAGCAGTGGAAATCACATCTGTTCCTTCGGGTGGTGTGATGTTCAAGCTGTGGAAAATTAAGAAACAATTAGCTGGCTGGGTCTTTTCTTCATGAGCAATGATGTGATTTAGTCATGGAGAAAACTGCTCTGGGCCAACAAGCTGCTTTAGATATAGAACTTTCCTGTATAATAATCTTGGGCTGCTGGTTTGCAAAAAAAAATAAATAAATAAATAAATAAATAAGCTACAGTACCACCAATTGCAGCACAAAGGAACAGCAGTCATTGAGGGAAACACCACAGGGTGTTTAAAAAAAAAAAGAAGGAGAGAGAGAGAGAGAGCAGCCCAAGAGTTCAGAGTTTCAGAAAAATGATTCCTACACCAGAGTAATGCCCGGGTGTCATATCATTATATTCATCGTATATCTCAGTATAAACTTACAAGCAGAACCCTTTTTTTATTCAAGAAGGTTCCTCTTAATTATAAGAGGGCGGTACTATACCCTCGGGCCAGTGGACAATGTTTTGAGTAATGGTAGTGTGGTCAGAATATCTTGCTGCTACTTTACTGATCAATGGACTAATGTAGTTCCACGGTCAAGGACACATCAAGGGCCACAACAGAATTTATACACTCCGCTGTCTCTGTGAAAGAAAAGTCATCATTCTAGACAGAAGTAGCAAATGCTAGCAACTTACATTTCTTTTACTGCCTGCAGCCCAGGTTTAATACATGGCTTCTTGCAATATAAATAGTTTGACTCTGCAGGAAAATCTGCATTTACAGCCAAAGCTACAAGTTACATAAGCGGTTTCTTCTTACTGTCATTCAATCTCTGTTTATTTGCGATCATTCATCTTCTGGCAGTAGGTGTTTACCTGGTCTATCTGAGCTGGGAAATGCACAAAAGAGCACTAAGTAGCTCACACAATGGCAAATACAACTTTATTGATAGATGGTGTCCATCTTGCATAGGTAAAGACAGCAATTATTGTTCATAAAATATCCATTAATATTGTCAGAAATTTCATGTTTTCCTAAATATCTCGACAACAAAGTAACACAGAACTGCTTAGCCTCCTATGAAAGCTCTCAGTTGATGAACAAAAGTATGCCAACTGTATGCATGTAACTTCAGTGGTTGTTGAGATATTGTTAGTTGTTTACAAAATATTGCAATCTTAATAAACTGTTTACTATGACTTATAAAATCCAGTTTAAGATCTAGAACCTAAAAAATACTACCACTACAAAAATAGTATGTGCTGAAGAGTCTGCCATTTATACTTCTTAAGTTATCCCTGCAGTTCCAGAGATATTAACATTTGTTTGAAATGGAGGACATAATTTGAATCTACCAAAAATCTTAGGCTCCACCCACTGGAAGTTGCCATGCAAACGTCTAGAGAGCCATTGGAAGGAATGAGTTAATAAAGTGTTTTTCTGCACCCTTGCGGCAGAAGTGTGCTGATCTAACTTGTCTGAGTTGGGGGGTTTACAGTGAAAGGCATATTGTGTGCTTTCCTGACTGGAAGTTAGATTAAAACGGTTTCTTTTTGCTCGTATTTAAGCTTCTTGTTTGCACTGTGCTGCTCTTTGCTCAGCAGCGGTTAGAGAAGTGCCCTTTACATTTATTTATTTTATTTTATTCTACATTTGTTAACCACAAAGTCCGACTGGACACATGTCCTTTTTCAGCACAGGCCCGGGGAGAAAAGCTTCATGTACACAGTAAAATATTACATTAGACAGTTGATATACAGTTAGATTACATGCAATCATATATAGTATCCATACACTTTTTCTATTAATAATGCTGTTGAAAAAATAATACCTTAAAAAGGAGTTTAGACATCAAATACTTCAGAGTATTTGGGATATTTATATATCCTTCTTTCAGCTTTTCCCAGTTAGGGGTTGCCACAGCGGATCACCTGTCCACTCATGATTGGCAGTGGAGTTTTACAGTGTCGAGATGCCAGCCCTTCGCCCAACCTTCCACAGAAGGCACATACACACACACACACGCACTCACACCTAGGGCCAATTTAGTGTCCAATCCACCTGCAGCATGTCTTTGGGATGTGACAGGAAACCAGAGCACCCGGAGGAAACCCACACGACCACAGGGAAGGCATGCAGACTCCACATAAAAGGCACCCCAGCCGAGGATCGAATGGGAGACACACTTGCTGTGAGGTGACAATGCTAACCACTGCACCAATGTGGCCACCCTATATATATATATATATATATATATATATATATATATATATATATTATATATATATATATTTTATAAAATAGCTGGTAGGATGATAGACTGGATAGGAAGGGTTCTGGGGAGAGAGGATGGGCACAGACAGGAAAATAATGAGTTGAAAGTAGAGGGGCTGATAGGGAGTAGTAGTTAGTAATGTCTAAAGGTAGGGTAAGCAGGAAGGCTGCAGACATATAGAGGAAGAGGAATAATTCAAAGGGTGTAAATAATAATAGTATTGGTAGGTGCGCTGTACATAAAGTCAGTTGGATATAGGAAATGAAGAGGACACTTAGAGGGAGGAGCAGAGAGATGTAACAGGAGAAATGATACTGGGAAGTAAAGCAAGGAAGGAGAAATAGTGGGGTGGGAAACAGAGAGAGAGATGTACTGGTGGGCTGAAAGTACTAGTAGGAGATTAGTCTGGGTTCTTGCAGTTACATAACCAAAGATGCTGAAGATGGGATTTTATGGCTTTTTTGAAGGGGGTGACAGTAGTTATAGCCTAGAAGCTCAGTTTTACCCCTAAACAGTTGTCAGTTAAACTATTCCAAGCTTTCATGTTGCTCTAGGAGCAGCTTAGTTGCACACTGAGCAGCGTTGCCTTATCACCCTTAGCCTAAACATAGTGTAGGTCCCTCTTGTAGTGTCAGCTTTACCAGCACAGTCCTGTCACATTAACCTATTCCCTTCCCCAATAAAACATATAAGAGCCTGCTATCATGGGCGGGTTAACCCATTCCCTTCCCTAATAAGACATACAGTAAGACCCTGCTATCATGGGTGGGTTAACCCATTCCCTTCCCTAATAAGACATACAGTAAGACTCTGCTATCATGGGCGGGTTTAACCCATTCCCTTCCCTAATAAGACATACAGTAAGACCCTGCTACCATGGGCGGGTTAACCCATTCCATTCCCTAATAAGACATACAGTAAGACCCTGCTATCATGGGCGGGTTAACCCATTCCCTTCCCTAATAAGACATACAGTAAGACCCTGCTATCATGGGTGGGTTAACCCATTCCCTTCCCTAATAAGACATACAGTAAGACTCTGCTATCATGGGCGGGTTTAACCCATTCCCTTCCCTAATAAAACATACAGTAAGACCCTGCTATCATGGGCGGGTTTAACCCATTCCCTTCCCTAATAAGACATACAGTAAGACCCTGCTACCATGGGTGGGTTAACCCATTCCCTTCCCTAATAAGACATACAGTAAGACTCTGCTATCATGGGCGGGTTTAACCCATTCCCTTCCCTAATAAAACATACAGTAAGACCCTGCTATCATGGGCGGGTTTAACCCATTCCCTTCCCTAATAAGACATACAGTAAGACCCTGCTATCATGGGTGGGTTAACCCATTCCCTTCCCTAATAAGACATACAGTAAGACTCTGCTATCATGGGCGGGTTTAACCCATTCCATTCCCTAATAAGACATACAGTAAGACCCTGCTATCATGGGTGGGTTAACCCATTCCCTTCCCTAATAAGACATACAGTAAGACCCTGCTACCATGGGTGGGTTAACCCATTCCATTCCCTAATAAGACATACAGTAAGACCCTGCTATCATGGGTGGGTTAACCCATTCCCTTCCCTAATAAGACATACAGTAAGACTCTGCTATCATGGGCGGGTTTAACCCATTCCATTCCCTAATAAGACATACAGTAAGACCCTGCTATCATGGGCGGGTTTAACCCATTCCATTCCCTAATAAGACATACAGTAAGACCCTGCTATCATGGGTGGGTTAACCCATTCCCTTCCCTAATAAGACATACAGTAAGACCCTGCTATCATGGGTGGGTTAACCCATTCCCTTCCCTAATAAAACATACAGTAAGACTCTGCTATCATGGGCGGGTTTAACCCATTCCCTTCCCTAATAAGACATACAGTAAGACCCTGCTACCATGGGCGGGTTAACCCATTCCATTCCCTAATAAGACATACAGTAAGACCCTGCTATCATGGGCGGGTTAACCCATTCCCTTCTCTAACAAGACATACAGTAAGAGCCTGCTGTCATGGATGGGCAGTTTTCCATCATCTCTCTGGCCAGCATGATAAACATGGGCATCCTGAGGAAATGTAGCAATTGTCTCATGTATACTGACAACTACATACTCCTGAAACAAACAAATATGTTACGTGAAAGAATTAGTTATACTACGAAATTGGAGACAATAATCTCATATAAGAACAAACTGAATGCCAAACAGGCTGTCAGCACACATGCACTTCCAAAACTAAAGGACATAACACACAAACCCACATATGTGGAGGTAGTCACTAGTAACTTACCAAAAATCAGAGGCCTCCCAAACAGAAACCACTTACACACGTAACAATCACAACACACACCAGTGTCTCAACAAATATGCCCTAACACCACAAAACCTAATGTACTGGTAACTCCACTGTGAGACACATGGATGTTCTCCTCACCATGCTGAATAAGGAGTGGGTTATGATCAGCTGCCTGTAAGAATCCATCAACACATTCAAACATTCAAGTCACTCAACCACAAGTACCAGTATGGCTCCGTCACAGTCCATGTGGGCATGAATGACTTGAGCTGCACCTCACTGGACTACATGAAGAGAGAGACATGACTGAGCTCTCTGACTGTGTGTCACAGGCAGGCATAAGCCTAGTTTTAAGCAGCATTCTACCTTCTCCAAGGATGATGCCACAATACAAACAAAAAAAGGGCTGACTAACAAATGGCTTAGCTTTCGGTGTCAGTCCAAGGGGATCCAATATCTGTCAGCCTGTGCTAGAGATGGTCTGTGTTGGTCTCCTCTAGGCTTCTGAATACTGTCAAAGGCATTAGCCATCATTATTATGCTTTTTTAGGTCAAAATAACCAACCTCCCAACATAAAACATCCTCTCTAGATAAAATCAAGGTATTGCTGCTTAATGCTGGAGTCTAAACAAGAAACTGCACTCCCTGGAAATCACTTCTCACTTTGGAAGATGCTGACATCTTATGCAGTCACCAAGAAATGGCAGAAAGCACTCCAGTCATGTAGGGCTACAATGTCTTCCATATGTTCAGACCACAAAATGGGAATGAAAGAACAGGAGGAGGTGTATTCATCTTTATTAAGGAAAAATACACCTCAAGACTGCTCAAACAGTACGACTCTCTTGAGCTACTCCATGTCCAATTAACCATAGGCAAAGCCCCCTACCAAGAACAAAAAAACACCAACAAAGCACGAGGTGGACAGCAAAAAGTAGGTTTTTTAGCATAAACTTTAATGTTCGCTATTCGTCATAAAGACTTCCTCAGAAACTTAAAATACAAACATCAACTGCTTCTTCTTAAACCTCCAATTCACCCACACAACCAATAAACAGTTTACATTAAGTAAGAAAACCTAATTTAATAAACCTCAAAACCACTCTGTCGCAAGTAAAAATCTAAAAAAAATATGGAAAATTAGCAAAATTAATAAAAAAATGTGCAAAATTAAAATTTATTAATAGTAACTTTTCTATTTTTCAAAAACACTATGTTTACAACATTGTTCAGACCAGGGGAAATATAGGAAGCAAGCCTAAGCTGCCACTCGGCCTCCATTTGTTCAACAAAATGTCTATAGTTCCCTCCCCTAGGGTCTTGAGAAACAACTTCCAAAATAGAAAAAGTAAACTTTTTCCAATTATTACAAACAGTTGAATGCTTAAACAAAGCATTGTTTAAATTCTTCTTTCTTATGGCATAATCATGCTCCAATATTCTTTTCCGAAGACTCCTAGTTGACATGCCTACATAAAAAGCAGAACATGTAGAACATAAAGCGATGTAAAATATACCTGCAGTACCACAATCCAACCTACCTGGAACTTTGAGAGTCCTGTCCAAGCATGTTAAACTAATGTAGGGACCTTCTTGAATGGACCTACCCTGCATCCAAAAGACTTGAACATACCAGCCCACCACCGTTACAAATGTTGGAGTCTCTCTTATACACCTCCAACATTTGTTTTATACTAGAGTTCCTTTTGTAGATAAAAGAGGGATGCTCACCTAGAACTTTGGCAATGTCACCATTGCCAGTGATGGCCTTCCAATTTTCACACAAGGTATTACAAATGGCACAATTATCCACACTTATTTCCAAACCAAACTTAGGTACATCTTCAGCCATTGTTGTAGTTCCCCTATTGACTCCAGAATAATTTATATCCCTCTTTGAGAAACCTTCTTTTAAAATGGGAGGAAAATCTGTATCCCTCCTCAAAATAACCTCATCAGCTATTTGGCTAAGTAATTCCTCAGGGTACCCTCTGTCCATGAACATAGCCTTAATAAACTGTACTTCATGCAAAAAAATATTGTCATCCACAGTCATACGTGAAGCTCCGATGAACTGTCCCTTACAAACGTTCCTCTTCATGAAACTGGGGTGACCACTTTTGAAATGCACGTAGCTGTTACAAAAGGTCTCCTTTCTATGGACAGTACTTAAGAATTTTTTACTGTTATTATCCCATTCAATATTGACATCTAAAAAAGACACCGATGAGCCCTGTTCCCCTAGAACAAACTTTAAAAAAGATCAAAGAATCTACAAAACATAAATAATCAAAATTCTCTTTCTTAAAAATAAAAAAAAGTTTACAAACCTTTTGTAAAATACAATATTCCCATACAGGCAGGTTTTGGCAAGATCTCCAAATCCCACCAGCCTAAAACCAAGTTGGCATAGGTGAGCCCCAACTATAGCCCCCATTGCCACTCCCTTTAACTGTTTGTAGAAACGACCATTAAACATAAAAAAAGCATTCTCCATTAAAGTTTCCAATAAACACATGGATGTTATGACGTCATTGTTACTTAAATCAGTATATTTGCTTAAAAAACACCTAATGTAGTCAACACCCATATCCCGTGAAATACCTGTGAAAAGGGAAACTGCATCAACTGTAACCAACACCTAACTTCCACTGTTGTTCACTTGTGCGGCCTTAATTTGTCCAAAAAGTCCCAAGAATCTGCTATATATGTTGACAACTTCTTAACACAAGTTTTATGAATACAATCCAAATACAGAGAAATGCAATCAGTTGAACTACCGAAGCAGAAATGATTGTTCTAAAAAGGGGGGTTGGTGGAACACTTGTGAAGCTTGAGCATCCCAAACATAACCCCTATCCTGGGATCCTCCACATACAAGAATTCAAAACACATCATTAGAAATGTCACCATTCATAAGCAAATCGTGCAAAATGCTATAAATGTTGACATAACTTTTCATAATCTCAGCCTTAGTCACATTCTTATATTCAGATGGATTCGATAATAGATTTTCCATAGCATTATTGTAATCCTGAACATTCATTACTACCACCCCCCCTTATCAGATTTCATACACCTTAAATCACTCCTGCCCATGAGTTCATATAATGCCTTGCTTTCATTCTTGTTTAAATTATAAAAAGCATTCTTGTTTTTACTGGACAAACATTCCCTTATAGCCTTCTCACATAAGGATTCAAAAACATTTACAGCATATACCAAATTCGGATTGTACGTAGAACGCTTAGACAAAAACTTTCTATGAATAACATCACTCAAAATGTAATTTAAGTTCAACTTTCTTGCATATAACTTAAGATCAATCAACGACTTGGTGAGGTTTGCTCTTTTACTAAGCTGAAAGTTGAATCACTTACCAAATCACAGCAAGCTATAGGTCCCCCACCATGAAACAGGAAAAGCATACCAGGTACCTGGACTTAATGGAGTCATTTACGATATAGCCCAACAACTTACTCATCGGTGATTTTAATTATCCAACCATTGACTGTGAAACATACATGACCATAAACATGCTGGCTTAGAGGTTCTTGGACTTTGTCAATGCAAATGCTCTGGAACAGCTATTCAACACACCCACAAGAGGTTTAAATGTCCTGGACATAGTGCTCACTCACATGGGAGAGCATTACAGCCCAGCTTTGTGATGTCCTCCCTGGTAAGCTCAGATCAAACAGCAGTCTTGTTCAATTTAATTACAAGACCAGATACCCCATCAAGCTCAAAAAGCTTAAGAATTTTTCAAAGACAAGCTATCGCCTACTAAGTGATGGTATAAGAAGTTTCAAAGCCCCCTCAAATTTACATAACATGGACTCATATGTAGAGGTATACACCAATGTCCTGTATAACCACTTAAGCATTTGTATAGGATCAGCTGTATCGGACTGGATTAAAACTAGTTCTTGCCAAAAAACAAGCTACCGTTGTGGACCCCTAACATAAGCAGGCTATGCAACAACAGGAAGAAACTGATGTCCAAGAACAAGAGGGAACTGGCTCAGCAGAGGAAGAATTCCCTCTCTACCTTAAACAACCAAATTAGAGATCTTGTCAAGTCCTCCAAAGCTAATTGCAAAGCAAAAGTATCCTCTCTAGCCAAGGATAATCACAAGGAATTCCTTAACTATATCTGAAATCTAAAAGGGAATACCCAGCTATTCGCTGAACTGGTTATGGATGGCAACACCCATACTCAACCGGAGGTAACTAGCTGACAGAACTGGAGCAATCTTCACCCCCATGTTCCCTCCAGTCATTCCACAAAGTATACCTGCCACCATTCCGCAGCCTATTATCACAAGAGAGGTCATCTCCGCGCTCTCCAAAGCCAAAAATATGGCATCAATGGGACCAGACAACATGCCAGGTTGCCTTTTAAACAACTTACAATATGATCTAGCAGACCCACTTGGATCCCTGTTTAACTACAGCCTGCAAACTGTCTATGTTCCGGCAGAATGGAGGACAGCAACGGTATTCCGTCTGCAGAAAGGGGGATCATCAGTTGACCATGAAAATTATAGGCCTGTATGCTTGACTAGACTCATCTGCAAGGATATGGAAAGAATCATTATGGACCTTTTTAACAAGGACATAGGTGATCTCCAAACACTGGACCCAACCCAGTTAAATGTAGATCATGCCTTTTAAACATGGTTGACTTCTTCAAGAAAGTCACCCTAGGCCTTGGAAGAGGGAAAAAGAGTGCATACTGCCTGATTTGACCTGGCCAAGGCATATGACACAATCACCAAGTCAGGTATTAGAGAAACTCTTCCAGTTGGAAATTAACCCCTACATTACCAGATGGGTAGCCAAGTGGCTCACTGACAGGACACATACTGTCAAAGTGGGTGACTTCACCTCTAGCAAAAGACCAGTGACCAGTAGCATACCACACGGTTCTGTGCTGGGCCCCGTACTCTTCGGAATTTATTTCTCATAAGTCCAAGAAAACTTGGACAGCCTGTGGCTGACCAAGTTCACTGATGACTCCAAATTAGGAACAATCACTGAGTCCACCAACAATGATAACATACTGCAGACAGGGTTAATGCAGACAAATGATTGGTGCCAAAGCAATGGATTAAAGTTAAATGCAAAAACAAATGCCTCATTATTCCCTTTGGGAAAGCTGATATCCCTGCTAATTACATTACAAACAGCATCCCTCTAAGTGTAGACCCAGTGGTGCATGATCTTGGTACTCAGCTGATAGCAACCTGAACTTTGACCACCATGTATCCACGGTAGTAAGGAAATCCTGTGTGGCACATCTTATAAGCAAATGTACTGCATCTAGATCTAAGGATGTTTTAATTCCATTACACTCGGCCCTCATCAGATCAGTAATTGAGTGCAATGCTCCCTTTTGCATGTACCTCACCAGAGACCTTCACCAACTGGAGTGTCCACAGAGGTTTCTCAGAAAGAAATTACAGGGTACACAAAACAGGTGTCATGCAGAAAGACTGCAAGCTCTGTCACTGTATTCTGGCTCCCACAGGTTGCTAAGGGGTGACCTGTGCCTGGCTTACAGGGCAGTCTCTGACCTGGCCCTGATGGAAATGATACACATTCGTAAATCAAACTGCACAAGGATCACTTGTGCCAGGGATCTTCACATAGCTGCTAACATGAACAGGTCATGTTTGACAGACAGATACATCTCCCAGAGACTGCCACTTCTCTGGAACAAGCTTCCAATTCATATGGAACAAAGCCCCCACACCCCTACCCCCAATGATCTTTAAATGCAGCATAGATCAATGGATGCATGACCACAAATTCACTCCTGGGGTTTTGACCATGTCTCTCCAAGAAACAGGAAGTTGTTATTAACTACCACAGAACCTTAGATCTGTGAACTTCACACACCTAACCGACAATTGGGGCAACTCAGGATAAATATGGCTCGGCGTTTAAGAGCTCTAGGACCATTAGCCTAGTAATGTTTTATGAACCTATGAACTAAAGCAATATTGGAAATGTGTGAATATAAGACAAAGCTGTGCAAATTTAACACACTGATCATGGATCATAAAAAGCATGGGAACTTATTTTTTTTCCTTTCCTAAACCCATGGTGCTGTTGACTATGCAGCCAGTCACGGAGATTGTCCACATCCTCGATAAGGCAGAAGTCGACTGCAGCTTGGCCAACATTCAGGTAGCCACTGGGTGATTTTGCTGCATGTACCATTCCCCATGCATGACACTAAGTGCTTTAAATGTGGTCATGAGCTGGTTGCAATATGGGAGTTACTACATACTCACACATGTGATGCAGCAATGTAAACAGCCCTCCCCTGCTTTGTAGGATGACTGTCCCTGATAGGTTTTCAGTCTCCACAGGAGATATATTCAGGAAACAGGGGGTCAACATCCATGATGGCAGTCCAATCACCTGAGTGCGAGTTAGAGCTCTGTCCCTTCTACACTACATAACTGGCAAAAACCTAAGTAGATTTTATATGAAAGTGAGAGTTCATTTCATAGAAGTTCAGATTTTTCAAAGTTAAGGCATTCATTTCATTTTTAAATGAGAACAGCATTAACTAGACAAAGTTCACGAACCTCCAACAATCAGCATATTTATTTTACATTCACAAAGCAAAGCTTAGGAATAAATCTGGAACAACAAAATGCACATGAACTTCGTAACAATCAGCACATGTTGTTCAGCCCAATACTGGCTGAACTTTCATGGTGACAGAACCTCTCTAGAAACCCAGACCGCAGCTTGTTATGTTTTCAGTTGCTGGTACTTTATTCTGACAGTTTTCAATTAAAGAAAAACAAGACAGAGGATCATGCATTTCAGCTGAATCTTAGGCCCAAAAAATGTATCTATGAGTTTTCAGGAAGAGGTCATTAAAAGTGTTAGGTGCACTCGTTCTAAAACTCTTATACCACTAGCACACTAACACTAATCACATTCGGATAAGCAGAATATATGCAAGTGGGTAAATGAAAGAAAAAGTAGGCAAAAAGTAGTTGATAGTGGAAACTAAGTGTTATATCAAAAGCCATCAAGAAAAGATTAGTAATTGTGCATTACTGAATACATCTACTGGACTAGAGTAATGGAGCTCACACATTCCAAACGATCATTTTACATAAAAAAAAAACACTTGTTTAAGGTAAATAACAAGGCTTCCCCAATTCAAGAGGCGTGTGTTATTTATTAGATATATGGCATGCATTTTAATCAGTTAGGCCTAGAATATGAATATCGTCTCATGCCATTTGAAACTAAATCGAAATGGCTTTAAATCCCCAGCATAAGTTGGTAGGATCTTAGAAACTAAAGCATGGGAGTTCATTCAGAAAATGCATGTGAAAAGAAGCCAAGCAGTAAAATGTCAAACATTTCCTTTTCACATTACAGAAGGATAGCAAGTGTAGCATTGCTATTCTTTTGTGCAAGCATTTTGAAAAAAAGAACTGTATGAACACAGACACAACAGTTTGTTACTCCCATAGCACCAAAACATACACAAGCAGGATTCAAACCCTGATCTACTGGCCACCCAAAGCTTTCTCTAAGTTTGTCAGAGATTTATGGGATGAAACTGTGCAGAAAGTACTACGTACTTCAACCACTGGTATAAATATCCACACAGCTAGATAGCAATTCTAGATTGTAAATATTTATGCATGAAAACCAGACTAAAAGGTATTTTTCTCAGAGAATTCTTAGCCATTCAAATGGACATCAAACCCATTTCTCACAATGAAATATAGTTTCTCACCTAAATTATGACACACTCCTCTGTCACGGCTACTAACTTTAAAGAAATCAATTATCATGCGGCTGTCCTCGATGACAGCCTAACTATTGGGCCCTGATGGAGATGGACAGAAATGGGGCCATTCATGGCAGTTAATAAGTCCGTTCTAAAATTATCGGCCACCATAAAGAAAATTCTTCATGACTTGCATTTGGGCCTAAACAGCAAGAAGGATAAAAAGGTAACAGATGAGACCACTATTACAATCCTATCATATTAGAATTAAAAATCAATTTCACATTCCTCACCAAGGGTAGAAATAAGTAAAGATAAGAGCTCAACAAGGTATTCTTCTGTAAATGGGCCGTGCTTATACATTCCCCAATGAGCACAAGCAAGATGCAGGGGTAAAGAGATGACCACTTCAATAACCCAGAAAAAATGGTAATAACTTTGAATTTTTCAGTACTTTCTCCCACACATACACATGCATGAGCACACACTTACCAGCATTTTATGACCAAATGAATACTTGCCACGTTAGAACCAAATTACAACATTACAGCACCTGTAAACACTTTAGCCAACAGAATAACAAGTCCCTGCAAGCCATCACTCAAACATGTTTTATTGTAACCAACACTTTGCGTCCATTCATGGATAAGTAGGATTAAATATTAGTCAAACTGCTTTGAGTCTGAATGTATTGTACTGCTTAATAACCAAAGTACTTAATAACTACAAACATAAACAGAGAAATAAAAAAGAAAACACCCACCTAAGTTAAATTATCAAGGGATGTACTCTCAGCTGAGTAAGATAAAGGTAAAAAAGTATGACATAACAGTTTCTAAAGAGATGACGGGAACAATGATCACTACACTACAGAGAAAGTTATCAAATACAATTATTCAAACTTTACCAAAGCTTTGGTTATGCGTTGCTAGAAATCTAAATGGAGAAAAACAAGAGGTAAGCCTCAGTAATCCAAAGATGTACATTTTCAAAAGGCTGTTGAAAAGGACTTCCATTTTTCACCAAATCTAAACACTTAACATTAAGCCAGCAAGGAATATGATAAAATGCAGCCGTATACCAACAGGAATGCAGCTTACAATGTTTAGTGTTCAAATAAACATGCAGTCAGCAAGTGCACATATAAGGCATCCGTGGAAATGATCTGCATAACATCAGTTTAATGTCCAGATGAAAGGCTCTTCCACAAACAATGGCAACAGATAAAACAAATTCAACTGATGAAAAAAAGTAACACTGCCAAAGATCTCCACCTGCTGTAAAACACTCAAATTATGTCATTACACAAAGATTTTCAGAACACATAGGCAAACAAACCATAACAAAATGAGAGACCATCCTCCACATTACATTCTGAAGATGAGTAATGGCACATTAAAAAACTTGGAAAGCACTCTGTTTTTGGTAGCCATCTGTTGACGCACTGATGAAGTCTTCATGATGAAAGGGTTTACTGAGACTTGATTTTTTTTTGACAAAGAGGTTGTTTTTCATGTCATTTTACTTTTTGTATTTGGGATTTATTTTACTGCCTTGGATTTTATATTACACACTGCAAAGATGTACTAAGCAAGCAGTAAATGTAAAGATTCTCTGCATCATTACAGGTAGCAGTACTTTCTCTTCAACAAGCAAAGTTCAGTTTGTCATCTGTTGCTATGCAGGAAGTGCAACCTGCAATTAAGTCCCCAGAGTCAAACAAGGACATCAGCAGCAAGGGGCCTATCAGCAGAATACAATAAAATGGCAAAGAAAGGAATTCTCCACAATCTCAGTAGTCTGTTCAGCTATGTACCCAGCTTGTAATCACAGTTTGATCATCTCAAGGCTTCTACTGCATAATACGCGCCTTTGAAAATGCATTAAACCAAGCTGGTACTCCTAGAATACCAGTGAAAATGGGTATTTCTGCTTAAGGGTATTATCCCACAGCTAATAATTAATATAAAAACAGGAACTCCAGCAGTACTTCTGAATTCTAATGCTTCTTCCAACAAGGCCCCAACAATACTCCATGCAGACCAGAAGCCACCATATCTGACCCATCTATAGATTACATAATCATCTTTACTAGGTGCATGTTAACCACCACAGACTTATCAACCAACCATATTCGATACTCGGTGCCACTAACAACTGATGTTTAGCAAACAGGCCACATTTAGTGTGTCTGTAGTGGGAGAGGAGTGAGGAGCTGGCGACAGGAGGTGAAAGCAGATCATTGGACAATGGAACTTCTCTTTTGGATTTACTAGCAGAGGAATGCACAACTATACTTAATATTTCCTGGGCAATTAAAGAGAGTACTTTTGGGGGTGAGTCCACAAAGAAAGCAGTGACTACACCACATATTATTGTGCCACTGGTGTACAGAAAGGCCATGCATAGTAAAGATTATAAAATTACGTATGTATTACGTCAACACAATAATTTTTTTTTGTCAAATCTCTACATCTTAAAGGAATATTTCATTACTTAACCTGTAGGCAATATAATGAAGAATACAATGTTGTTATGAACGCACGGCGAGGGGATGACACTGACCACATACTTGCCCTTGACTAGTAATATGGGGGATATTTCATTACCTCTGTGTTCTTATAATTAGTTTTTAACAGCATATTGTGCCTACCTTCTTGCAGCTCATCTGCACAGGTGCAGCTTAATCAAATGAGCCAGGTGTAGTGTCACTAAAAACATGACGCTCTGTAGCTGCACCAACAGACAGTGAGCACTGCAGGTTTCACTGCAGCCTATGCACAGTATAAATTGTTTGTTTTTAATCTCTACTAGGACAGAACTCTCTGAACCACTGCATATATTTTGTAACCACACATCTCATTTGACCTCAAGAACAGTTAGCCTGCCAAATAAAAGTCACACTATTAGCATAATGACTTAATAAGGTGGACATCCAAGAAGAACAAACACCTGGATCTGAAATCCCATGAAAAAAGAGAGATGACAATTAAAAAAAGTACAGAAAATGCTACAACTGCCATTTTATTAAAGTTTACAACTTACACTTTATTACTGAATACATAACACATTTATGTTTTCCAAAATTATACTTACTTAAGATGGCACATAAATAAATTAAATTTTTAACTAGGTAATCCCGCAAGATACAAGTCCCCTTATGGGGGTGGGGGGGGGGGGTACTGGGAGCAATGTTTGCTTAAGTGACTTGCTCAAACTAGACACTTTCTACTGACAATACTTGTATATATCTCATACATGCAGTCAGTTCCAAAGTAGACCAAGTTTAGGAACTGTAGAGAGACTTTCTCTGGCCTAGGAAATGTGGTATTTTCCCCTGTGGCTAGCCTATCACTGAAGTAGAAGTGGCTCTCCCTACCATACACCCACACCGACACATACACACACACCCAAGTGCGCCCTTACACACACAAACACATACCCAAGCGTGCCCTCATACACACAAGCAGACTTGCATGCACATGCACACATAAGCACATCTGCATGTGCAGACATACACACACAAGCACGCTTACACACGCACATGCACACCCAAGCGTGCCCTCACACACACAAGCACATACCCAAGCGTGCCCTCAAACACACAAGCATACTTGCGCGCACATGCACACATAAGCACACCTGCACGTGCAGACATACACACACAAGCACACTTACACACGCACATGTCTTAATTATTTCCAGGTCTGGAAATTATCAAATATAATTAAAATACCAAGAAAAGTAAAGAAGTAACAAGTGGATAGCTACAAGATGACTGCTAAGCTACAGTTTTATGATCATCAGTGTTTCACTTGTATGTTTTAATTACTGAAGTGCCATGACCCTTAATTACTGAAGTACCATGACCCTTAATTACTGAAGTACCATGACCCTTGATTTCTTTTCCCAATACTAAGGATGCATTGTGAATTTGCAAACACCAAATACATATCAAGAAAACTAATGTGGGAATGCCGAAGATGTGACAAAAGAGAAGAATGCACAGTTAATACAAAGCTGTGCTTTGATTTTAACGGGTTAAATAGCAGGAGTACAAAAAATAAAATACAGAACTAGATTTAATAAACCAGCACTCTAGAATTATACCATTTGTAACAGACATGTTTATCAGAAACTCAGCAAGAGACATTTATTAGACGTGGCTTTAACTGTACTACAGCAGGCAGACATGAGAAGGAAAATAAAGGATACAAAAGAGATAAAGCAATTTTAATTTTAAAGAAGCTGCTTTAGAAGCAAAAAACAAGTTAACAGACCCATATAGTATCTGTCTTATCAAGAAGAATGAAATATCAGAAAAATAATTGCTCTGTGAGCCATTTTATATTCCTTCAGGGTGACTGTTTAACATATCAAAAATATACCATGGAAGTAATTGAAGCAGCAAAGTGGATATTTGTAATGGAAGACCGTTTCAGTTTAACAGTAAACAAACAACTGAATGCATCACTATCTAAAGGCTGGCAAGAATATGATAAAAAGCTGGCCTGTCTTACTGCAGATGCCCGAAAGGTACAAACGCACTAAGTGAGGAGATTAAAAAGAACTTCAAGAGAGAATAATATATGGAAGGCTAGTGTATGATTTTAAAGAGAGAGAGAACATGGGTAAGGCAGACCTTGTCAGAACTATAAATGTAACAATATCAGATCATACTTATGTGACAGATGACAATTCTAACCATCATAGCGATCAACTTTTACAAGTCCTGGTCTGCCTGTACAGCACAGGAGCACAAATCAAACATAACCAGTACCTAGAAACGTTCTTTAACAGTGGTGAAAAGACTGGAGAATGGTGGAATTGTACATTAAAAATGAGGAAATATTCATCATCACAATCTACTCTGATAATCTTTGGATATCCTGTGAAAATGATAGTCATGTCCAGAAAAAAATCCAGAAATAAGTAACCGGGAAATCCAGGGAAGACCAGAAGAGGGACCTGGTAAGAAATACAGACACTAAGCAGTGGTTTGGGTGGGGAAGGGGATATTATAAAAATGTCAGCTATGTAATACCTTGTAGCAACTACTGCACAGGAGAAGTAGTTGTTGTCTTTTGGCTTTTCCCAGTTAGGGGTCACCACAGCGGAACTCCAGGTCCGCTAATGATTGGCAGTAGATTTTCACGAATGCAGAGGTGCCAGCTCGACATTCAACCTTCAACGAAGGCACGCCCATTTACACGTCTTTCGAACGCCCACCCAACCACGGGGAGGACATGCAGACTCCACACAGAAGGCACTCCCCGCACTCCAGCCGAGAATGGAACGGAAGAACCTCTTGCTGTGAGGCAACAATGCTACCGCTGCACCACCGCGGATGTAACTACTGCACAGGAGAAGAAAAAAGAAATGGCAACAATGTAGAAGAAACAGAGCAAAAATAAGGAAAATAAAATAAAGTTTCAAATACTAAGCAAAGGGAATTAAGAAACAGAATACAAAGCTCAAACGTGTGCCCTCCCACATACACCAGTCACAGGTCTATATTATATCATTGAATGCTTAAAAAAGCAAACGCTGATTGATCGACCTAATTTAAGTGAAAGCTTACAATCTCGAACTGTCAGATCAGCGATTTTTTTCCCAGGGAAAAAAAAAATCGCTCATCCAAAACACACACACACAACACAAGCACACCAAACAAACAGAAATCCACACACATACACCTAAAATCTGATACCTAACCCTACACTAAACTATGCACACACCACTAACTACCCACTTACCTTAACCCTAACCCTAAGGTCCTTCACTATCTCATACTCACCTCACCCGCTCCCTAACCCTAACTCACTTAAATCCACCCTAACCCTCATGTCCACTCAATCGCACACACAGCTAACCCTAACTCACGTAAGTCACCCTAACACTCACATCCACACAATCGCACACTTATCTGAATCCGACCGGTAACTGTCCACCATAACACTGAAAATACTGAAGCAACAGAAACGGACAACCAAATTCTTTCCCTAGGAAAAAATTTGAGTTTCTGCTGCTTCGATATTTTGCAGTTTCACGAAAATAAGTTTGATCAATCAGCGTTCACTTTTTTAAGCGTTCGAGGATATAATATAGACCCTGCACAGCGCATTGCTTACATTTTTAAACTATTACTGCCTCAAGTCAAAATGCAAATGGATATCCATGGCAACAATTAAAATAAGAAATCACAAAACAAAGAAAGTGGAAACGCTCAGAACAGAGGCTGCAGAAGCATTTACGGATGATTAAAAATTAACTTTATGCATCATCATAAGGTGCATTTCAATGAAAGCGATATTTTAAAAGCTAGTTTAGGACTACCCCATAGCAATGACTAATACACGAAAGCCAAGAGAAGAAAGAAAAAAAAAAACAGGCAGGGAACCCCAATGCTATGGTTGCTTTTTAATTCAAGTTTCATTAAAAGTTTAAATTCATCTATATTAATGCTATGTCTGGCCTTTCACTTATGTGCAACATTACAAAGTCAAGACTTGTGCCTGGCTACTGCCTTGATAAAAAAGTCCAAGTAAATACACTAATTATAAGCAAAATAGGTTTATTTTATTTTGAAATTCTGGATTTAATGCATCATCAGGTGATCATAACATGGCAGAACTGAAACCACCTGTACTCCAGGTTTATCACTAAAATACTCCATACAACAGATAGAAGGATAACCAACAAACAAATTAAATCCACAGTCAGCTGCAAGCAAACCCAGAATCTCGGTGGCTTTTCCACTGCACAACATAAATCAGCTTAGGGGCACATATCCATAAATGACTCCACCCCTTTCCATCACGTTTACAATCACTTCAATGAGACTGCGAATGTTTCATGGGTTTCTTTTTAAAAGTACACAACTTTGAAAATTTTTTTTCATGCTGAGATTCTAGGTATTTCATCACAGGTTACAAAGCAAACTACTGCAGATGTCTTCAGTAGATCCTGAGTCTTTAATACTGTGCCAGATTTCCAGATCATCAGCTTGTAAGTTTTGTTCTGTAAACTCATACAATGTCTAGTGTAGGCTGAGTCACTATCCAGTTCCTTCCTGATTCCATGTCATGTGACCTAGAATTCTAATGTAATTGTTGGTATAAATTGTTTTCAGTAGGTGGGTGATTTCTGTAGTGTATAGCAGATTTCAACATGAAAAGCAATACAATCACTCAAACTATAAATCAGCAAATAAATGCAGTTATATTCAAGTTAAAAGCAAATACAATTCCTTGTAAATGTATAATGATTGGCAAACGGTATAGTAACATACATGTAACACAAAGTTGTTTACCATGGGATAATATGGTGGTGCTGCGGTAGCGTTGTCGCCTCACAGTAAGACATTGTCCTGTTTGATTCTCAGCTAGAGCGTCTTCTGTGTGGAGACATGCTGAATGGGTGTACCTTCGTTGAAGGTTGTGCATCAGGGCCGGCAACTCGGCACATAAAAATCTACTGCCAATCATTAGCGGACCGGAGTTCTGCTGTGGCGACCCCTAACCGGGAAAAAGCAGAAAGACACAACAACAAGCTTTTCCAAGGAATGTTATTCTGTTCTAATTTGTTTTTACTTAAATATAACCGCATTTATTTACTTAGCTATTGCCTGATTGACTAACTGCAATGCATGTTTGCGTTGAACAACTGCCTTCTAAAAACTGTACACCATAACAATTACATCATTAGAATTCTAAGTCACATGACATGGAATCCAGAACAAACTGGACAGCTGCTCAGCCTACAGTAAATACACTCACAAGTTTACTATATTTAACAAGCATAGTTCTACTGAAGTAATGAGAGTAAAATCTGTTTATTTTATAATCAAGAAAAGCAACTTTCCATATTGACTGCACAATTACAGCAAAAACAAATGGTAGCAAAAGCTTTAACATGATCTTTAAACACCCAAGTGGATGAAACTGTTTTCTAGATTTCAAAATTAAGAAATATCATATAAGAGCAGGTGTAAAACTGAAACCATAAGCAGTGCAAGACAGTGTTTTTAACACTCCACAGTAGCAGCAATCGCTCAAACATATGCAAATGTATGAGAAGTTCAAGAAATGTTTTGAGGCAAAAAAACAGTTTGACTGACAGATACAGAAAATCAAGCAGAACATGGCAGAAAAATGAAAGGGCAAGCATATTATAGATGATTAAAAGGGATAGCAAAGAACTGTTATTTCAGAGACACGAGACGGAACCACAAACAACACTTTATAGCAAGAAAGGTAGACGGAAAAACCTTGAAACTTTACTGCTAGGCAAGGACACTGATGTCAGATGCACAAACTGAAAATCTAAGCACATGAAGGCATTTCAATTGACAAGAAAAACAAAATTAAGATACAAGAAGGAAAACTATACAAGAGATGCACAAATATGCCACGTGGGGAGCTATAACACATTTGTTAGGAGAACGTCTACTTTTCTGGTTCCTTCTCTGTTAGGTGATGTAGAGAGTAATGTTTGGTACAATCAAAAATTCTGGTACAGAAGGGACCACTGGCATAAACTAGAAGTTTTGTACTGTGCACTCGGATGTTACTAGACTCTAATTGTCCATGTACATGCCATGTCTGCTAATAGCCAGAGGGGCTACTGATGCCACCAAAGGGATAACGCATCCTGAAAAGGCTGTGCAATTCACTCTACATCATTCTGCCCACTGTAAGGGCCAGCAATCAGTATCTGCAGTGGTATAAGATGAAGTCCCTCAGATATAGCTGGTCCCAGCAACATAACCAAGATGAATAAGGTAGGATGAAAATCAGCCAACAAGAAGAAATTCTCATAACTTATGAAAATCAATACCAAGGTCACGATCACTGTAAATAAACAAATTTGCCCCTTGGGGTTTTACTGTCCATTGTTTAATTTTGCTTATCATAGCATTTTTTTCATTAACACTTTCACTTTCAAAAGGTAGATGCCAATCACCTACATAAACAAATTTTCAGATCAGCATCACAACAAATCCACACATACTTCAAATGCCAGATATCCCCGGGGTTTCATAATTATCCCTTAACCTCTCAATGGTAGCAATATTTCTTGCACACAGCACCCATTATAATTAATTTATCCACTCATCCCAGAATAAACATGAAATAGGAAAGCCTGTGCTAATGGCATATATCTTGCAATGTGCACTAGTTATCAGAAGCAAACTTTAATCAAAAATGAGTGACAAACATAAGCTGCAAATATAACTTATCTTCTTAGTACATTCTACTGAGACCTCTACAACAAAAAAACACTTAAGCCACATCATTCCTATATGATTTACTACCCTCTTTATTAGAGTAAGATACCAACTTCTTGTAAAAATTACAAAATGGTGTGCTGATAGCTGTAGCAGCTGTAATTGAAATTTTCAGTTTATTTTTTCCCTGCATTTGGAAATATGCTCACTATCCAAGAAAAACTTCAGTGATCACAGAGTTATTATTGTGCCATTACCGTCTGTCTGTGGGTGGTCTACTAATTACATACAGGAAATAAAACTGTCATGTTCAAATACAGAAAAAATGAAGCAAATAAGCAATAATTATAGGTTTCTTGTTGGAGCAAGTCTATCTCACTCAGTGCATAAAAATTTCACAGCTTTGTAAGTAAATGTCCTTGCTCATTAAATTAGCATATTCAATGACATGCAAATTGTGAGCTCACATTCTGTGTAATTCATTTCATTTGAAATTCTACCTGAAACTAACTTATTACTAAATGAGTTACCAGACAACACACACTGCCTGCTGTTAAGGAATTACAAATGTAGCTTACAAATTAAGAAAAAAAAATTGTTACAGCACTTCCCCTTGACAAAATGGGTCTTCCAACAACCATTCGTCTGTACCAATGATGTCTGTGTTAAAACAGCCCTCTCTTCTTTTCTGCAAGACTAATTTCCTATTATTGTTGAATTTAAGGAATCTGAAAATTCTACATTTGCTGAATTTTTTAAGAAGTCGTAAGTTAATATGATACTTAATGTGGCTACATTTGAAGTTAACAAGCATTAACTACAATATGAAATTTTCGACATATTAAGTAATGAAATAAGGAACGGAGACGTGCACCCACATCTTTGGAAAGGCATTTGCTGTTCCATTTTCCAACTATGTTGTTCCTTTGTGTAATTTATATCTGCCACAATACCAGGGCTGTACAGGTCAGTAATAACTCTGTTTGGTTTAAATGGGATATCAGATTTTAATTCATCTGAATTACAACCAGCTGCTCTACTAACAAAATTAAGGGCACGACTTTAATGCACTTAATCAAAACACCTTGATCAATGAGCGTGTGTAAATACTGACCATAATCCAGCTTTCACATTCTGATAACCCACCAGCTCTTTTCAAGCAAAAAGTCAGTTAAATTAACAAAATATGATACAACCTGCTGTTGAAACAGCTGGTCTGCTGGTAACTCAAGTTATTTACTCTCTAACACTAGTTAATTATACTAGTTAACCTTTTTCATTACATACTAATTATTTTTTAGGTATACAGATCCACGAGTGTTAATTTAAGTAAAGAAAAAGGCTTGAGAAAACTTTCCTCCCTGGGCCTCCAATAAACATTTTTTGCCTGGTTGGGCTTTGCCAGTCAATAAATGAAAAGAAAGGAAGGAAGAATGACTGAATGAATGACTGAATGACTAAGGAAAGTAAATAAAATGTTCTTGGTTTATGCATATGCAGAGGACCTCTGCAGCATATCTCTCAACCTCATAGCACAAGAAATCTGGGAAAGCCAAAAATAATGGGGGAGCACAAGCCCAAAAATAGGGACACATTTTAAATGTTGCTTTTATACACCCAGAAAGTTGACAAAATAAAACATATTGTGTTGGCATGCACTTTCTAAAGGATATAATGTTTGAACCACAAATGACTGTCATTATTTAGTGGCTTCAATCCTCAATGATTTGCCACAAAAAAAAAAAAATTGAGTAACAGACCATAAATATGAAGCAAAAATCTGGACAGCTGAGAGATGTGCTGCACAGTCACTGTGAAAATGTGTGTGTGTGTGTGTGTGTGTGTGTGTGTGTGTGTGTGTGTGTGTGTGTGTGTGTGTGTGTGTGTCCAACCCAAGTAAAACTGTCCAAATATATATTTATATAAAATATGATGACTGTATTGTCCACCTGAGAAAAATGATACCTTTTTCACTGAAGGCCTTTGGAGAAAAGTTCCATGATAGAAGCAACAGCAAATAAATCATGGTTTAAAGAGATGATTCAGCATATAGGGAACAGAAGCTATTGAAATGCTTGGTTAAATAGAGAAAATTGCAATCTCTACTATTGTTGGATAGCAGTGAATGAATTTAAATGTTATTTGCTAAGTGCTAAGGAATAATGTTAAGTGTTAAACCTACATGCATCAATCAGGAAATAAAGCCAAGAAATGTATAAAAAAATCAGAGAAAACAAAGTTAGCATAAACTGCAAACCATTACCTACAATTTTCTATTTATCTGTATAATATATGGGGGATCTTGCACCCCCATAAACCTCTTTAAAAACACAAGATGACAGGAAGTGTGGGTGGGAACCACTTTCAAGACATTGATTAAAAAAAAATAAACAAAACAAACCTGCAGCATGAATACAAAGAGGCTCAACATGCAATCAATATTTTAATTAGCATTCGCAACAAAAATGCAAACCTTTGGTATACGTGTTTAATAAACTTCACATGCCAAAAGGTACTGCACAGGATACGATAACAGATCCTAAAGTATAGGAGATATTAAAATTGTTTGCTTTTTTGCCTTCCTGTAGTTATACCCTAAAGCTATATTCTGAATGCAAGACATCATGGGGCACAACGTTTCTTATGCATGCTAGACTGACAGGATTTTTTTTTTCAAAACATGCACCAATTATTCAGTAACCTTGTGCATCTCCCACAGTAGAAACAAAACATGTACAATCACACTGTATGAATATAGCAAATAAGATAAACTGGGCTTAGAGGTATTTGATCATTTTTTCAGTGGCTGATCCCCTTAGAGAAGACATTACTCATCAGACTGTATAACACAGGTTAGAAAGAATGTTAAGCCCTAAAGACACTGTTAAGAAAAATCAAGGCAGTTTCCATCCACGGTCATGCTATTTTGTTTCACTGCTATGTACAAGTGAGCCTGATCACCTGTCTGATAACCCTACCAGCAATCTGTACTAAAAGATAATTTCAGAAGAAATATTGCTGCAGTCATACCTGCCATTATATTGCTCTTTAAATAATTTTAGAGAAATGCAGGTTCTAGTCCTAGCATTATGTTTTAGATTTCTCATGACACACCTACGAATAAATATTTCTGCAAAGGATATGTCACAAGTGCAGCAAAAGACAGCTTTTACAGTAATATTATCTGCAAAAAGCAAACAGAGAATGTTGTAACATAGGCACGTGTTCTGACAACGGTGTATTCTGCCTAGTATTACCCTTATCTGTTCACCCAAGAAGCACAAAATACAATTCCACCCACAATTCTTAACTATTCACAATTCTGCAGAACGCTTCCGATATTTTTCATCTGTTCCTTGTAATATTTGTGTTTTTTAACAAACTGAAGACTAAAGTCCACAAATTCAAATACACATTTGAGTTTCAGACTTCATATCCTTCAGAAACTGCAAGTTAACATACAAAACCTTTTTAATTATAGCAACTAAGTATACAAGAGCAGTATTTAAAATCTGTCCCTGTTTTTCGACCTTTGCTTCTCATTTTTATTTTTTTTTTTTACTTTGCCCCCGATTCTTGAGCTACAGGTTGAAACCTATGGCACTCCCCAGTACATTTACTCTGTTAAAACATAAGCTCTCAGTTCCTGCTACTCATGAGAGTAAAACTTAAAGCATAGCCTCTGTTTACTTAAAGCAGCAGTGTCTATGATATCAGTTCCACATAATCAATCATCTGATTAATGAGTGTCGATCGACAGACCCTTAAACTAATTATTGCCCTCATTTTCTCATACTAAGCCTCCTTGTTACATTACCTTTAAACATAAATCCCCACCCAGGCAGCCCCCTTAAAATGTTGCTACACATGGTTTAATTAAATGTTCCACCACACCACTAATCTATATATTGTCTATGTGCATGCAAAAAAAATAAAAAATCTGACTCCATCAGGAAACCGATATTACCAAACAAATTTCCTTCAGGCGGAAAAAACATTTACACTGTGGTAGATACAGCCTTTGCATTCTAGTTAAAGCTCCAGCTTAATATTGCGAAACCAGCTAGATTCTTCCATGTTTCTTTTTGCGTTCATAAAAGAGCTGTGCTGTGGTCTCTCATCAGTCTTACTGTCAAATATGTAGGTATAGTCTTTTTCTGTGCCACAGAATCTGACTAAAAAATATAAACGGTTTTATCAATGCAATTTTCTGTTGTGAGCTTCATTGTCTTAACTCTGTATAGTACAACTCAGTCCATGGTTGTATACATTTAGCATGACCCAAGATCCATTTGGTTGCTCAGTCGAAACGGAATGGATAACAAACTAAGCAGCTGCCAACCAAACAGCTGAATAGAGTGCACAGCTATAATGCCTTGCAGCATTTTTTGCACAACTGTAATGCCCTGCAGAAGGCTTTGTACAGCAATAATAACTCATGCTACAAATTACAGATTACAGAGAACACAAAAAAAGATGCAGAAACAAGCACATTTCCCAGGAACTTATTTAGTTCTTCTACACTTTTAGTGCAAGTGTCCTTGTAATTCTTGGTCTTTCTGATAGTACACTATAAACACTTCACATTAAAGGAGTCCAAACAAGAACCATGATAAATAAGAACTGATAATTACAGGTAAAAGCATGTGAAATTCTCATGCACCTCCCCACCCCTTCAGATGATGCACTTCCTGTTTTCCATTTTTGCCCAACAAATTTCTTAATGAGGATGGCATCCCCAAGGAGTTACCCACTCGAGAAAATGTCTTCATGAGTTTACAATTCTCATTTTAATATATTATTTCAGCATCTCCAAAATTCATCGATTACCTAAAGTTTTGCATTGTTGCATTTCCAGCTGTAGTTGTCAGTTTATGGGATTTTCTCTCACTGCGACTTTTACTAGACCTAGTTCTTGAAGAGGTCTTCATCTCTATCATTTTTACACTACAAACTTCATCTTCCTCAATCTTCTCTTGGATATGATGTACTGATTCATCATTTTGACTCCGTCCCTGCTCTAAGGAGCATTTCCTTACACATGCATCATTTTATCTACCCTTTTTAAGTCTGCTTTTATCTGAATTTCAGACTGAGTATTCATACTCAAGGTACACACCATGCGATATGGTGTTAAAGGCCTGTGACATAATGAACCTTAACATATGACAGTCTAGCTACCCTTTTGCATATAGGATCTACATGCACTTTGAAGATTACATCACGAGTGTGCTTCCCACAATGTATACTATGTATAGTCAAGAGAACCCAACATAGCTGTGTATTTTACTTTTACTTTATCTCTCCTTAAAGAGTTGTCAGATCTGTACTCAGACATTACAAGTTACTACAATACACAGACTGTTGACCCTGCATTTTCAGTTTCTGGAACCTCACACTGACAGCCCACATGAATACCAAGCTACAGTCCTTCCAGGGGACTGCACCATCTCCGAGATTAAAAGCTATTTGCATAATTCATCCCTGTCACTTGTGCTACTTTTTTAGAGTTCCCTATCCAGACATAGTCCAGAAATCCAAAACAATGGTCAGCTGTAACTTTACCTATGACAGTTACAAATCTGCTATTAATGGGCATTAATGAATACATGAACATATTAAATAACATTTCCTAGCAAGTCTAGTAGCATGAATTTGTTAGAAAGTTGGCATGAAAGCAGTAATGCCATTTTTTTAGTGAACTATGTTTTATAACTTTACTTGTGCTTTGAATGTGGCTACTGTTTTATTCAATGATCAGAAATAAAAATGAATAAATAAAAGGTAGTTATTTAAAACGTGTGTGGAATATGTCCCATGCCTCAGCAAGAGGTTCATAGGGTCATACATGTATACTAGGCTGACCACTAGGGCCTTATAAGCCTAGTCATGCAACCCAAATGTGACACACAAATTTGAATTATATAGGGAATGATTTACTCACTTGCCTCTGTCCATAAAAGACGTAGGTGCAAGACCAGGGATGAATTAACAACTAACCATTCACTGGTCCAGGTTGTGCTTAAATAGGGTTATTGAGGAACTCTGCTTCACATGGATGGAGGCCCTGTTCCAGAGAATGGGAATCTTCTGAGAAACATATCTGTTTTTCCAACATGTCCTATTTCTGTAGCAAGCAAAACTTTGGTCTTCTGATCTAGTAGATCTTTTACTATTTGTTTTTCAGATGTGCAAAAGGCTCATCAAAACAGGGTCTAGGTATGCCTTTACACCAGGCAAAGATCACATTTCAGAAGTCTGCATGATACAGAGTAAAGAGACAGGGGTTAGAGGTGATCAGCATAGAACACTGTATTTACTGCCTGCATTCTTTTTGTAAGAAACCTTTGTGAATGCACCAGTCACTGCATGTGTCTGGTCAGGTACATAACTAAAGGGGGGCATAATACTCTGATGGGTCTGAGGAAGGCCAAGTACAGTGGTACAATGACCTCCCTGGACATAGATACCATGCCCTTACCTATCAGCTGAGTACTGTCTACATCAGTTCCCAGATTCATGACTAGTTAATCAACTTTTAGGAGTGTTTTATGGATAACACAGTTACCCAGGGTTGCCAACTTCCCAAAAGGTACTAAATACATTTCTTAGTATCAAGATTTAAGCAATGGCTTTGCTACAAAATATTTGTCTATATTACACCTTCGTGAAGTGTGTTCTCATTTTTGAGGGATTCAATGACTGCTCTCGGTTTGCAATCATCTGCAATCTTGTTCAGCCAAAGGTCTTTGATGTGGGCTTTGACATCTGAGAAGTAGATGCCAAAGATGAGTGGGCCTAGCACAGAGCCCTGGGGGATTTCACTGATGACCGGCCTCTTTGTGGAGGTGGCCTCACAGATTCTAACCTCATGGGTCCTATTAGTGAGCCAGCTAGCTATCCACCATGTTAAAAAGGGGTTTATACCTAGTTCTATAAGTCTGTTGACAATGAACGAGTGGGGTATTTTATCAATTGCTGCAGCCAGATCTAGGCAGGCAGTACGGACTGCTTTTTCCTCATCTATTGTGTTAAGTGACCTTTTCCACATCCACCAGGTACAATAAGCAAGACTTTCTTTTGTCAAAGCCAAAATGGAATGGATCCAGTGTCTGCAAGTCTCCTATGTCTCCGCTGATAAATTTTCATGACAATTCTTTTTAAGACTTAGCAAATACAACTAGTCAAACTAATGCATCTGTAGTTTCCAGGATCTGCTGAAGCGGCTCCCTTATGAGGGGAGATGACATTTGCAGTCCTCCATTTTCATGGCACAAAGCCTGTTTTAAGACTACAGTTAGATAGTGACACCAAGAGTCCTGATAAGGTGTATTTTACACTGTTCAGGAGGCATCCTGGGATGCTATCAGAGACCACTGAGGCTGTGTCCATGGCTTTGGTGAGCACAGCAGTACATGCTCCCTAATCAGAGTTGGAAGAGTTACATCTGAAGGTATTGCTTGGAGGATGGCTGGGGGTGAGAGGGGGGGTATTGCTGGAAATTAAATTGTCTGCTAACCGGTTCCCTATATCACCAGGCTTGGTGAATGTGGCACCATTAACCACCAGTTCAGTACATTGCTGTGTGCTGCCCTTGAGGTTTTTGACACACCTGAATAAGGCCTTATAGCTGTCTTTCACCTAGGAGGATACATTAACCTTGAACTTGGCTTTGTTTGGACTAATCAGCCCTTTCAGTTGCCTATTGAGTTTGATGAAAAAGTTTTTATCTTCAAGGAAATTACCCTTCCTGATTTTTGCCATCATATTTTTTTTTCCATTTGTTGCATATCCTGTTTAATTTGAGATGCCACCAGGGCTGTTTGTTTCTGGAGCTAGTTCTAGGCTTACTTCTGGTAGGTACACAGTAGCCTTTACGTAGCCATTGATGATGTACATAATTTCTGACAGCAATTCAGCATAGGCTGCTGTGTTCTCAAGGTTGGCAAGGTACTGAATTTTGAAAAACCATCACTTAATAAAACGTAATTTTCCTTGGAATAATTTCTAACTATTATTGGTTTTACTGGGGTTATGGAGTTTATTTTGTTTTTGAAGTAGACAACTTTATGGTAACACTATATGAGGGAAGATGAGACAATGGGGGTGCATTTTCCTCCCATAATTGTGAGTAGTAGGCACATTCACTATTTGGTCAAGGGTGTTTGTATTGAGATGGTCCAAGACTTTTTTTTTTCCAGTAAATTTGAGGCCATGTAGGATTCCCAGTCTATAGAAGGGTAATTAAAGTTGAATGGCAAGTGTATCCAGTAGGCCCAAGAATGCTTTGTGAGGTTCTTGGGACATGGAAAATTACCTATAGCTGGCTAGGATATGGTATGGGATTTTGTCTATGGTGGTCTGCACATAGAGGAACTCCAGTGCATCTTCCAGTATGACCACCCTAGAGGTATGCTTGTTTTTCGATGTATACTGAGAAACCTCCATCTTTAGCTTTGTCTGTGCAACTACTGGTGTGGAAGGCATTAAACCGTTCACTTCCGGGGTACTCTCCTGATGCTTTAATCCATGTCTTGGTAACAGCACAGATGTCTATATTCTTGAGTGCGAGGAAGGCTTGGAGGGAGTGCGAGGAAGGCTTGGAGGGAGTGCGAGGAAGGCTTGGAGGGAGTGCGAGGAAGGCTTGGAGGGAGTGCGAGGAAGGCTTGGAGGGAGTGCGAGGAAGGCTTGGAGGGAGTGCGAGGAAGGCTTGGAGGGAGTGCGAGGAAGGCTTGGAGGGGCGAGGAAGGCTTGGAGGAGTGCGAGGAAGGCTTGGAGGAGTGCGAGGAAGGCTTGGAGGAGTGCGAGGAAGGCTTGGAGGGAGTCCGAGGAAGGCTTCCAGGGTGTGCGAGGAAGGCTTGGAGGGAGTGCGAGGAAGGCTTGGAGGGAGTGCGAGGAAGGCTTGGAGGGAGTGCGAGGAAGGCTTGGAGGGAGTGCGAGGAAGGCTTGGAGGGAGTGCAGTTTTTTAGTTTAGGCTCCTGGCACTGAGCAGTAACACCTTGAGGTTCAGTTGAGTTGATATTGGTATGTCGGTAGATTTGTCAATTTGGCACTGCCTAAAAGTACTATGGGGATGGACAAAGTTTTATTCAGTATTCGAAAGCCAAGAGAGGACAGGGGCAGGCCATCCCTGGCAAAGCAACATTGTCAATTAACCATGTCCTCCCAAGATGACAAACATCTGATCCACTTATACTGACACCAGAAAGACAGATAATTGTTGAATTCAATCAACTTTTACTCATATTGTGGCATCATCCTCGGTAATGGTAATATGCTGCTCAATACAATGTGACATCATCCTCAGTGATAACATGCTGCTGGTATCATCCTCAGTGATATATTGTATCATTGTATCATCCTCAGTGAAGGTAATATGCTGCTGGTATTATCCTCAGTGATACATTGTATCATCCTAGGTGTTGGTAATATGCTGCTCAGTGCATTGTGACATCATCCTCAGTGATGGTAATATGCTGCTCAGTGCATTGTGACATCATCCTCAGTGATGCATTGCATCATCCTCAGTGATGGTAATATGCTGCTCAATGCATTGTGACATCATCCTCAGTGATGGTAATATGCTGCTTAACGCTAGGCTCTAGCAGCCTAAAACACAGTCTGAGAGCTCCATAATATTTCTTTTTATATAGACCAGGGAGGTACGTCTCAGGTCATTTATGCCTACAAGAGCTACGATGGAATCATTTATTTATTTATTTTATTTTATTTTACATTTGTTGATCGGGAGAATCTGACTGGATGTATGTCCATTTTCAGCGGAGGCCCAGGGAAAAAAGCTCCACAGCTTGTTAATATACGACTTGAGTAACTTAACAGATACTAAGAAAAAAAAAACATTTTTAGCATACAGATGTAGTAGAAGGACAAATTAGTTTACCATATGGTTTTAGACATAGATACTGCTTGAACAGTAATATTTACATAGATTAGATTTTTTTACAGTTTCATGGTTTTATAAAAAGGAATATGCATAATTTACCAAGACTTGTAGTTTGGGTAGGGTGAAATTAGAATGAAACAGGGAGTATAAAGATTAGAAGAAGTATTTTAGAGCTAAGTAAGACTGCTAGCAGGATGAAGTCGGACACTATGGGGAGGGTGATGGATTATGTTGGTACCGGTGGTGTAATAACTTGAGTGAGTGTGCGATTTGGCAGATCCTGGGTCCAGATAAGCACGACCCGTTATCTTCGCCTTCTTCAGTCTGGTTAGAGGGGCGTCAGTATGTAGAGTCCGCTATGGCTATACCCAGGGCTTGGGACTCCATTTAGGGTGACGATGGTGCGGTATTAGGTGCTGCTTTTCCCGAGTGCCTTTGCGCTTGCTGACCCACAGCGTTGCCAACAGGCAGTCCAGCTGATATTTGTTGTTTAAGAAGATTGCTTGGCTGCATGGAGATAAAGTACGGTTCCATCCCTGACTGAAAACAGGCCTACCTACAGAAAATACATCTCCATCCCCCACTGAAAACAAGCCTATCTACAGAAAATACATCTCTGTTCCATCCATCCATCCTCAACCACTTTTTCCCATTTTGCACATGGGGTCGGGGGTGTCACATCAACAGTGACAATTATCTTGCGGCAAGTTTTACACCACCGGTTGGATAGCCCTGCCATGGTCATTCATCCTTACCACTCACTTGCGCATGCACAGACACACAGACACACAGACACACAGACACACAGACACACAGACACACACACACACACAGACACACACACACACACACACACACACACACACACACACACACACCTATGGCCAGTTTAGAGTAGCCAATCCACCTAGTGCATGTTTTTGGAAAGTGGGAGGAAACCACAGAATCTGGAGTTAATCCACGTGACTGCAGGGAGGACATGAAGACTCCACACAGATGACGCCCCATCTAAAAATCAAACCGGAGAAACTGTTGATGTGAGGTGACAATGCTAACCACTGCACCACCGCAACCGCTCTATTCCCCCACTGAAAACAGGCCTACCTACAGAAATTACAGCTCCATCCACCATTGAAAAGAGGCTTATCTAAAGAAATGCACCCCCCCCCATTGAAAACAGGCCTATATACAGAAAATACAGCTCCTACCCCTCCATTGAAAACAGGCCTATTTACAGAAAACATAAGGGTACATACAGCACAGGCAGGAAATACTCATTATTCTTGCAGATACATTTACAGAGCAGAAAATCACAGATTTACCCTTGCATATGACATCTGTGTAAATACTTATCCAGTGCTTGGCAAGTTTCTTAATGCAAGCACTTAGCTTGTTAAACAATGTTTTATTATAGCCTAGTTATTACTGCTTTCAGCACTAGACTGTCTACATACTGCAAGTGAATCACTTAAAGGAAATGAAGGCTGAATAAGTCCCACACAATGTTGCATGACATCGGCAAATGAACGCAGATATTTACACATTATCCACCAAAATATTTATACAAAACATAATACAGTTACACGTTAAAACCAGCTGATGCAATTAACTTGAACATCTTTTTGAAAACATCTCAAATCCTACTTTGCAACCTTTTGCTGCAAATAATGTTATCTATAAAACAGCACACATCTTAAACTTCAGGACTTTGCATTTGTGTTTGTTTCCTGTTGGAAGCTCTGTTTAGGGTTAGATATTCTGAGCCCCCCACTACAGTTGAATGCACATGAACACCAACATGCATGCATTAGTGAGTAGCACTCCGCTAACTACCAGCTGTCAGCAGTTTGGCATACTTCCTGTGTGCCAGTTACAGCCCATGGGAATGATTCTGCATTGTCTATATCATATTTTGAATTTTTTCTGAAAATGTCAAAACAAATATTAGTCATGCTCCTTATATGTTAGAGAAGTCATTCTACAAAAGGTAGAATCACAGATATGTCCTTGCATTATAGCATCAGCTGCTCTTAAAATTTTGGTATTTTATATATAATTTTAAAACATACATTCGGCTGCTAGGGATGACCTTGTGTCCATCTCTAAACCAGGTGACTTGTGGTCTTGGATAGCTGCTGACAGGTGGACAGTTGAGAACAGCAGCCTGTCCTTGGTAAACAATTTTTCTCTGGTCTCCTCCTTCAAAATTCCCCATATCTGCAAAAGAAGACATCACTGAAGTTACCGTTGCGAAATGCTACATTTAGAATATCACAGGATTTATTTCAATACTGCATTCTCAAATGCAGAAATGAACCACCTTAGAAAAAATATATTTCACACAATGATCTTGTAAAGATGACTGACAGACAGTCCTGACGTTGAGCGTATTGGCATCATATGTCAAATTTCACACTTAAAATATTCTTACAGGACAGCTGAGAACATTTGTGGAGATTAAAAATGATCTGATCAGATTTTGAAAGCTATACCTGTTCTCACTTCAGTTTTTCTCTGAGGGACTGATCTAATTAAAGTAGCAAATGCCATCAAAACTGGAACAACGTAGCATGGCATGAACCAAAGATATGTATCAAGGGACGTGGCCTAATGTACTCGGGTAAAATTCTCTTTTCTGAGACCCTGCAGAAGCAAATGGCTATAATATTAAAATAAACTGTTATTTAATTTTTCTTTTTTTACACTTGAGCGCATCTCACGCATATCTCAGAGAGGGTCAGTCAGACCTACCCTAGTACTCCTTGCTGCAGTTTGGTTAAAACCTCCTTCCTTTATTCTAGTTAACCTCACTCTTCCTGTAGCATGAACAAACAAGAAGGCATATCCTAGCAACTTCATGTTTGGTCAAGAACTACCATGGTAACCATACGGGCACTGTAGACCACAACTGGTAGAGCAACATAAACATATTAAGCCAATCTGACTCTACTATTGTTAAAATGTTGTGGTGCTACACAATTACAAACATGTGAAGACAAACAGAAAGAAACACTGTAGCATTCTGTATTCAAAATTACTAGAAACAAACACTAAAAATCACTAAGAATTCAGCAAATGGTTGACCTACTGATGATGTTAGCAGGTTCTTACTGTAGATACGCACACATGCACAAAAAGCCAAATTCTACTTCTGAACCTGCAAACAATTTCTGAGTAAGCCGAGTCATACACAAGTTTAGGGTGGGCTACGAGAAAAAGTTCCCACTGTAATGTTACTGGCACCTACAGACTCACTTCAGGATACACCCAGAATCGGTTATCAGCTGTACAAAAAAACCTCTCCAGCCTAATGTAATGCAAAATTAAAAGGGATATTTAATTGTTGAAAACAATGACATTCAGGTCCAACAAGCTGATATCAGGTGACAAGTTTTTCCAGGTAGTTGTTTTCCCCCTCCTAGTTTGACTTGGCATGAACAGTCAGCACTGACTTCAAGTTCTCTGCCATATAAGGCTAACACAACTAGGGCATACCTCAGACATCAAGTATTGTAGGTTCAAGCCTTACTTCTCCAGGTAGGAGAGTTTTGTAGTCACCAGGCTCTAAACACCCTACAACAAGGGCCAGTAGTGAACTGCATGAGGGCATCATACTGCAGTGTGCTGTTTAAACTTGAAATGGTGAGGTACTATCCCATGTCAGCATGCTGAAACGCAGCAGGGTGGGGGTATGCAATGGGGTGCTGCAGGGAAACCAGCACAGCCTCCATGATAACATATATTAAACCATCACTGGTCAACACTTGTTCTAGCTCCTTGGTCCACTGAGAATTGATTTGGGAATATCCCAGTATGTCCTGTTTCTCACCTTTCTGACACAGGACAGTAGGAATAGCTTCATTTCTTTAATCCCCACTTTAACTTCTCCAGTTTCTGGACAGCTAAATGAGCTCAAGCTGAATGACCATAGTCAGGGTTTCATTACAGCGCGACACAGAGATGACCACAGAGCTTTTTAATTACATAAAAAAGGATATACTCTTGCATCACCCTTCACTTTCAGGCCATCCAAAAATCATCTGATAGAGCAGTATAACACCCTCTACTGCCTCATCTACTCGATAGCAGCTGATTGTCTGCTATGGGTGGAGTTTCCCCTGCAGATATATTTACTGGCCCATACTATCCAAACTTACAAACAAAACTAACAAACTAGTACATAAAGCGGTCCCATAGCACAGACAGATTAAGTCTGTACTGTGCCCCAGAAGATAAATGTTTGCTTGGGCGCTGGAGGGGTCACATGGGGGGAGGATATGAGTGAGCTGCTGACATTGGCTCAACCAACTTGGTGGGAGGAAGGCTGCATAAGGTCACTGCAATAGCAGTGCTAAGAGCCTGGTAAGCTCCATGCTGCAAGCAGGTATACATTCTTAGGAGGTTACTCGCCCACTTAAGTATGCATGCACCTCCCAAAGGTATCAACTGCAGAACTTGAAGGTTGCTTCTGCTGCAGGGTGGTGTGGTAAAGAGAAACTGCCCAGCAGCAGCATGATAGTGGGTGTCCTTGACTAAGTTGTTTGCCCCAGACTTTGGTCAGGTTGAGCCAGGGGTAAATAAAGTAGGTCCATTAGACCCACTGAACAACAGGAGAGGAGCTGATGGTCAGCTGCAAGTCAGCTGCAAGGAGGAAACCACTTCCGTGGACAAATCCTGTTCTTAAACACATGCCATGTGCAACCTCATGGTTTATGATTGTAGGGAAAAAAACGCACAAAACGAGCCAGCACAAAGGTTAAGGCAAGCAGAAAACTACTTTTATTGTGGCATATTAGAAGAACAAAGAAACTGGAAACCGGTTTCGGCCAATGTAATGGCCTTCTTCAGTGCAGAAAGAAGAAGTTAGAATGATACATACTTGTGTTCCTTATATACTAAGGAATTTAAAGGGATATGTAACCAAAAAAATTTTTATGAACAATTCATAAAAACAGAAAATAGTGACAAAAATCTAAATAAAGACTATAATAAAATATGTAATATTACATTGATATTGATCACATTTAATCCCCAGTGAAATTGGGAAAATAAGCTAAGTTCAAACCCTGAAATACAATACATATATATGTATGAATATATAATATCAGCATACTGCTTTATCCACATTCATTTAGCCCAGGTTTGAACAAAGCACCCAATTTTGTGATCCATAATGCTTCCATATTATTGAGCTTTTCATGCCAGCTTGCCTTGGTCATGCTCGGCAGCTGAATCTTATCAATGATGGTAAATTGAAATTAGGCAGTTTGGTGAATCAAAGTATGCTTATATAAGGCATTGGTTAATTTTTTAGTTCTGATAGCACTGAGATGCTCACTAATGCGAAATCTTAGTGGGCGGGAGGTTTGGCCAACATAAAATGAAGTACATGTACAGGTGGCCAAATATACCACCCAATCAGAACTACAATTACCAAAAATCCTAATGTTGAAAATTCGTTGAGTGTAGTCACTTGAAAATTCCTTCATTTTAGTCATATACCTGCATGCACTGCAGTGACCGCAGGGAAAAGAACCAATGAGTGGATCCCCAAACAATGTCATTTGTGTGGTTGTTGTAGAGTGAAATTTTTTGTAATATGTAAAGTGTGAATTCAACGTCCTACCCCTACGGTATGAAAAAGAACATGGATGGTTTTGTGGAGTCGACATCTGTTATATCCCCTTAATTTGTTGTTACCAATATCATAGATGTAAATTTACATCTATGATATTGGTAACAACACATTTCTGGCAGAATTGGACATTTGGAGGAGATACCTGGATGATTGTTGGATGGTGTGGCGGGGAGACATACTTTTGGCTAAAGAGTTTGTTCAATATTTGAACAACAATGTATGGGGTATTAAGTTCACCTTGGAGACTCAATACCATGAAATTGTTTTCTTGGATGTCAAGGTTACCAGACAACATGATCATACTCTGGCTACTAGTGTAACTAGAAAGTTTCCAGAGTATAACTCTCTTTTACATGCCTCTAGTAATCACCCCCGTCACATCATCAGCAACATTCCCAAGTCACAATTCATACGTATGAAACGTATTTGTTCCTCTATTAAATCTCATGCAGAATGTGAACAAGATCTTTGTGATAGATTTATTCAGAGGGGATATAACAGATGTCGACTCCACAAAACCATCCAGGTGGTCAGACATATGCCACGCTCTCAATTATTAACATACAAACATGAACAAGAGCCGTCTACCTATTCCCAAGCACAACCTATCAGATTTACAGTTACTTATGGCAATAATACCCCTTCATTTAGAAATATTGTTAATAATCATTGGGGTATTTTGAGAGCACATGAGTTTTTATCTGACATATTACCTCAGATATGTTCTTTTTCATACCGTAGGGGTAGGACGTTGAATTCACACTTTACATATTACAAAAAATTTCACTCTACAACAACCACACAAATGACATTGTTTGGGGATCCACTCATTGGTTCTTTTCCCTGCGGTCACTGCAGTGCATGCAGGTATATGACTAAAATGAAGGAATTTTCAAGTGCCAACACTCCATGAATTTTCAACATTAGGATTTTTGGTAATTGTAGTTCTGATTGGGTGGTATATTTGGCCACCTGTACATGTACTTCATTTTATGTTGGCCAAACCACCCACCCACTAAGATTTCGCATTAGTGAGCATCTCAGTGCTATCAGAACTAAAAAATTAACCAATGCCTTATATAAGCATACTTTGATTCACCAAACTGCCCAATTTCAATTTACCATCATTGATAAGATTCAGCTGCCGAGGATGACCAAGGCAGGCTGGCATGAAAAGCTCAATAACATGGAAGCATTATGGATCACAAAATTGGGTGCTTTGTTCAAATCTGGGCTAAATGAATGTGGATAAAGCAGTATGCTGATATTATATATTCATACATATATATGTATTGTTGTATTTCAGGGTTTGAACTGAGGTTATTTTCCCAATTTCACTGGGGATTAAATGTGATCAATATCAATGTAATATTACATACTTTATTATAGTCTTTATTTAGATTTTTGTCACTATTTTCTGTTTTTATGAATTGTTCGTAAAAATTTTTTTGGTTACATATTCCTTTAAATTCCTTAGTATATAAGGAACACTAGTATGTATCATTCTAACTTCTTTCTGCACTGAAGAAGGCCATTACATTGGCCGAAACCGGTTTCCAGTTTCTTTGTTCTTCTAATATGCCACAATAAAAGTAGTTTTCTGCTTGCCTTAACCTTTGTGCTGGCTCGTTTTGTGCGTTTTGACATTTGGTTTGAGCCTTGCACTGGATCTACCTTGCGTGTCTTTTTGGTTTTCTCCATTATGTTTGTAGGGGCCATAGGATCATAGAGAAGTACTAGGCAATCAGCATGCAGACCATCAGACTAACTCATCACGTGAATTCAAACATCCCCTCCAACCTCAAGGAGGGCAAATACAAGTCTGACCAGAGGAGAGTTTAAGACCATCCATCAGATTATGTATTTTAGTTATAAGGACATTGTGAGCCAAGTATTGGCGTGATATAGGAGAGAGAACTACCTGCAATATTCGGGGATTTTCTGCTCTACAGACACTGAAATATTAGCAGATTCCTGCTCTAGAGACACTGTGGAATGTCATGGGTCTGCCTTTGTGAGGATAATTATGGAATATTAAGTGTCTGCCTGCCTGATGAACATTTTGAAAATAATAAAGTTTGGGGAATGTGTCAGCAGAATCAAAAAATGATGAATTTAATGAGCTTTTAACAAGGAAAATGTGTCATAGTACTGGGGGAAGGTAGGTGCAATCTTGCTTGACAACAGTAGCAATAAGGAAAACTGACAACTATACTGTGCAACCTTATGGGAGGAAAAAGTGTGGAGAAACTTAGGAGTTCTCTATTTAAAGAAAGGAATGAAGATCTGATAAAATACTCTGTAAAACAGAAGTCACAACCATTTTTTCTAAAATGGGAAAATGTAGGAAATCCAGTGTCTCAGGACTGGTGATATAAATAACAGTCACATGTGAAGAGAGGACATTTACCTTCTTCCCAGGATATAATGTACCCCGTATGCAATGACCCACACCATATGCAATGACTCACACCGTATGCAATGACCCACAGACAATTGTATGAGTGGAGTGTATATGCAATTCTACCAAGCAAGTCACTTAACCTGACAACACCCCAGGCTGAGTCTGAAAAAGGTCCGTGATGGTCAGTGCTGTACCCCATAAAACAAATGCCAAATAAAATCTACAAAGCATGAAAACATCCCCCAATGACAAAAGCTGATGGCCCAAACTCATTCAATGAATACAGAAAATGTACTGGGAATACAGAGTGCATGAAATAATGACCCAGGTCAGGAAAAGCACTGATTAAGACATTTTACGGACAACTGAAAAGAGCATCACCTGGAACACTGCATACAGTGTGTGTGCGTGTCTGTCTGTCTGGCTCCTAGAATGAGAATATGCTCAAAGAAAGGTAAGAAAAGGATGAAATCCCTGCCGCCCCAAACTAGCAATGACCATTTGTCAGTAAGATTATACAGATAAAAAAAGATAAACACATTCAGTTGTGTAAAGAGAAAACAGGAAGTTTGGGAGTGAACAGCCAAGTCAGCTGGTCTCCTCTGACCCTTTTCAGTTATAACTTGGATCACGGGGAGCAAGTGTATATGCAAAATATATGGACTGTTTAGAATATCCAATCTACCACGATGTTTATAGCAGGTGCGAGGAAATCAATATATGAATGGAAACCTCATGCAGCTGCAGAAAACATTCAAACTCCACATAGAAATGAATGTAGGAATGAACCCTTAACCCTGGATGTGTGCGGCAGAAATCTTACCCACCTGAACCCCTAAGTAGTGCTCGTGTAAGTGGGTACAGTAAACACAAGACTGGTGTGAGTAAATAATACTAAAAATAATGTTAATGATGTGGGGGAGGCAGAGCTGGGGAACTTAATGAAAAATGGTCCAGACCTTAGAGATGATGGGAGTTGGTATAATGGTTAAGGTGTTTACCTCACAAACTCAAGGTACGGTGTTTGATTCTCATCTGGGAAGGGAAACTGGCTGGGCTTGAAAGGGCAGCTAGTCTAGTACTTACCTGTTAAAATTGTCATAAGAGAGGGAGATCAGAAAGAAAGCAAATGATAAGAAACTGGGAACTGTGCAGGCTAGGTGGGTCCTATTATCACCTGCCTCGTCGACAGATGTTTAGAGGACTAACGAACTGCCCAAATCTAATGATCTTGGTATACTACAACATATTATGCAGTTAAGCTTAATAATACTTAAGAACTCTGTTTTCTGCTGGCTTTCTAATACACCAGGGTGGCCACTTGCACACCAATGTGGAAAACAGTATTCTCTTGATGGGCAACAGTGGAGGACAATAAGGCAAATTATGTGCTATGAGTGGGGTATAATGGTACTAAAAATAATTTATAGACTAAAATTAGTGACACAGGTTAAAAGTAGCTCCTTTTTTGGAATTTGTTTTGTTCACAATAAGATAGACTTGTTCTTTTATGGACTGCTGTCGCACTTCACACTACATACAGAGTGAGGATAGGTACAGTCGCAGGATGGTTTTTGAGGAAAAAGTGGACTATGTAGAAGTCAGATTTGGTTATGGAGTGAACACTACAGGTGTGTTGCAGATCAGTGCTATGTTAATGAGGACCACTTAAAGGGGACTGTATCCTCTAGTAAGAAAGGTTACCATCTGATAAAGGAAGTGGATGTTAAAAAAGTTAAGGTAACACTGTGCATATTTGTTGCTTGCGGTATATGCTTGAAGGTTTGTTGACTGGAGGTTGTCTTAGTTACCTGCACCTTATGTTAATTTGAACACAGAATTCCTTCCCTCTCCTCTTTCATTGGCAGTTGCAAGTAAGCATAAAATTATTTAGTGAAATCACTCCCCTTCAGCCATTTAGATTTATTTGCCATTCCACTGTATTACAAAGAACCAGAATACAAAGTGCCCACCCTCTTTCAATCTATCTTGCTCTTTTAAAAATTAGTGGCTTTCCACTTAGACCACTAAAGTTTGAGTTACCCCCGCTTTCATATCTAACTGCTTGGTGCATGCTGCAACTATTAGGACATTAACCAATTTTTTTCCATCTTACCTTTAAAATCTGCAACATCTAGTCCAAGACCACCAATTATTGGAGAGCACACATTCTGCCTCTCAGTAGTCATTTTGGCATTAATGCTTTTATTTTGCTCATGGTGAGAGAAGGAGCATTATTTCCTAGAGACTGCTGATCACTAGAAGACCTGATAAGTGCTTCATAAGTGCCAGCTTGGAATTTGTGCCCGTGTTCATGGTGAGGGAATGAACAGTGTGCATTGAGTCCTGACTGTTTCTGAATGGGCAGTGAGTATCTGGGTTAAACCTTCCTGATTGGTCTGGGTGCTATTCAAGACATGTAGCAGGAAAAAGCTACAAAAAGCCTACAGACCCTTGCATCATCTAGGACACGACTGCTGATCACCAAAAAGCCTGTGGTCTGGTTCTCATCTTGGGATTGGTGCTTCCATTTTGCTTTTGGTGAGAGAAGAAGCAAAGGAGCACTGTATCCCAGAAGCATGAAGCTGTGGTGAGACCAGCACTAGTAGTGGCCAGACATTAGCCAATCAGGCGAATCTCCTCTTTTCATCATTCTTGATAAAGCTAATTCTGCCTCTTTAGTAAGTACTGCTGTTTAACCTAATTTCAGACTATCTCCCTAAATACTTTATCCATAAATCATCAGAGTCTATGTTTTAGTTTCCCCTCAAGTGTTTGGCATTGCCCTGTATAGACGCAGGCACCTTAAGGTGACATTTTTCTTGTAAAAGCAAACTTGAAATTTCACCAGTACCTAGTTGCACACTTAATGGGGATTGGGTTTGCAGTGACAAGCATTGCCCCCAGAGTTACAAAACAGATACACCTGACATTACTTTATATTATCAATGCAATAATCTAATCAATAAAAAGGGTCCGTTGCCATGGATATGAACTTTCCTATCATCTCTGTTACCAGCTTGGTGGACATGGGTATCCTGAGGCGATGCAGAAATTGTCTCATGTTTACCGACAACTGATAAGGTATGTGACAGATGTATTTACATAATGTCATGGAAACAAAGCTCTCACATAAAAGCACTCCTAATGTCAATGAGGCTGTCAGTAGTACACATGTTGCACCCATCACAAACATGACAAAGCAAACACATAGACCCACATACACTATGGCACTTAAATTTGGGCCCCAATTAGTTCATCAAAAATTCAGTTTAGCAAATGGAATTTTCGGTGCACTTACATCAAACATGCTGTTTGTCAAACTGTTCATACTGAGATCGCGGTACAGTGAATATCGGAAATTTTGCCCTTTACCCACTGTAGTGTGATCTCGGAGCTGTTACACATAATTAGTGGGGTGTGTGGGTGACACAGCCCCCCACAAGAGCAGAATTCAATGAACTGCATTTCCGATGAAATTCCATTTGTTGAAGTGAGTTATCACTGATTTAATACAGAACTCTTAAATTTAACCTTCCTAAACCTAAGACCTCGTAGGTGAAATACACATAACAAATACCCTCAGTAGCCCCAAATGCACTGTTTCAAAACAATACCCATGTCAACACGTACAGCCACATCTCACGGAGCCTCTAGTTCTAAGTCTGTAAGGCAAGCCACCACACAATGCAAAATTCTAATCATTGGAATCTCCACTGAGACACAATGATGTCCCTTTCACTAGGCTGAGTAAGGAGAAAGTCATGACATAGCAAATCAAAACCAAGAAAATCTAAAGGTGTAACTGCTCAATGCTAGGAGCCTAAGCAAAATAACTCCTCTCCCTACAAGTTTTCCTCACCCTAGAAAATGTGAACGTCTGTGTGGTCACGGAGACTTGGTTTAAAGTCATGAAGAACACACCAGCAGTCTAATGCTACAGCGCCTTCCACAAATTTAGATCAACTACTACACAGACAGGGACTAAAGGTGGAGGTGTCTTAATTTACATCAAAAATAAATATACCTCAAGACTGGTCAGACAGGCAATGCACTTGAGCTTCTCCATGTGCAAAGCACCATAGGAAAAAATTCCATACCACTTCCTTGCAAGCTATAGGTCCCCCCATGACCCATGAAACCCATATCATGTATTTAAACATACTGGAAACACTCATCATCCAACCTAATACCATATTAATGGGTGACTAATTACCACACTATTAACTGAGAACATGCAGGCACAGAGATCCCTGTATTTTGTAAACACAAACTCCTTGGACCAGATTGTCAATAAGCCAACCAGGGATGCAAACATACTGGATATGGTTCTCACTAATATGGGAGACTGCTGCACATCCCCCAGTGTAGTGTCTTCTCTGGTAAGGTCAGACCACAAAATGGTGTCCTTCGAAGTAAAAATAAACCTGGAAACTCAGCTAATACTGAAATGTTGAAGGACTACACTAAGGTCAACGTCCCACTATTAAGCGATAACCTAGTAAAATTTCAAAGCCCATAAACCCTGAGAACACTGCTGGCTATACTGAACTGTTGACAGAAACACTGTACAAACATGTTAATAGCTGCACTGAGGAAGTTGTACCCACAAGGAAGAATTACAGAATCCCATTCAGCCTTCCTGAAGACATTGGAGGATATGAATGTCTCACCAAATACCATCATATTGGGAGACTTCAACTACCCTAACATAGACTGGGTGCATTATTCTAGCCCTAACACCCTAGCCCAAAGGTTCCTGGAATTCATTAACTCGAATGCAATGGAACAGCTAGTCACCTCTCCCACAAGGGGAGAAAATATACTAGACCTGATCATCACAAACATGGGGACAAAATGCTCCACACCGGAAGTATACCCCTCACTAGTGAGATCTGACCACAAACTAATCACCCTGGATATTCATATCCCACCTCCACCCCCAGCACAAAAGACTACAGTGAGAAACTTCTCAAAGGCCGACTTTACACTTCTCAAGACTGAGATGGTATCCTTTAAGCCCCCTGGGCCAGAGGAAACCACATCCCACAATGCTGAATCCTTCACAAATGCTTTCTATGGACATCTCCAAGAATGCATGGATCATGCAATCCCAAATAAAACCAAGACCCTCTCCACCAAGGGCAGGCGTCCTGTCTGGTGGACCCCAGCCATAAACAAACTGTATAACAAAAGAAGAAAGCTACTGCAAGACAGAGCAAAATCCCATAAAGGGAAGGCATCTCTGACCAGCACTAACAAAAAACTACATTCACTCATAAAAACATCCAAGGCCAACTTTGAGAGAAATATCGCTAAGGACACTAAAGATAACCATAAGGCCTTCTTCAGCTATGTTAGAAACCTGGGCGGAAACCCTCAGATATGTTCAGAGTTAGTTCATAACGACAAAAAATACACTGAACCCACAGATATTGCCAACATACTGGCAGACAGGTTCAGTGCAAACTTCTCCCCTCCCTTACCCCCAAAAGAAGAAATAGTTATCCCAGCTGAATGTAACCTCCCTGTCATCTCAGATGTCCAGGTGAGAGCCGCTCTCAGCAAAGCTAAAAACACAGCATCTATGGGACCTGACGGTATCCCGGGTTGCGTGCTACGTAATCTCCAAGAGGAGCTAAACCCGCACATAAAAATGCTGTTTAACCTTAGCCTTACTACAGGATATGTACCTGAACACTGGCGTACAGCAACAGTGGTCCCACTCCACAAAGGAGGCTCCTCTACAGACCCTGGAAACTACCGCCCCATAAGCTTAACCAGCCTGGTCTGCAAAGCTATGGAAAGAATCATTATGGAACTCATAAACAGAGACATCGGGGACCTACAGACACTTGATCTTTCCCAGTTCGGCTTTGTAAAGGGCAGATCCTGCCTTTTGAACCTGGTTGACTTTTGAAACAGTCACTAGAGCCATTGATGAGGGCAAAGCAGTCCATACAGCCTACCTGGACTTGGCTAAAGCCTTCGACACAATACCCCACTCAGGCATCATAGACAAGCTCAACAGCTTAAATGTAAACCCATATGTCACAAGATGGGTTGCAAACTGGCTAAAGGACAGAACCCATAAAGTCAAAATCGCTGGAGCTATGTCAGACTCAAAGCCAGTCACAAGTGGTGTCCCACAGGGCTCTGTCCTGGGACCCCTATTGTTCGGCATTTATTTCTCAGATGTGAAAGCAAACATAGGAGGGTTGTGGCTGACAAAGTTCGCAGATGACTGCAAACTAGGCACCATAGTTGATACACCAGCTGACACATGCATCCTACAGAAAGGCCTTACTGAGACGGACAACTGGTGCCGAAGTCATGGCCTTAAACTAAATGCCAAAAAATGTACAGTCATCCCCTTTGGGAAAAACAAAGTACCCACAGATTATCACATAGGCAGTAACCCATTGAGTATGGAAAAAGTAATCAGAGACCTGGGGACCCAAGTTGACAGTGACCTCTCATTCGACACCCACGTTGCCAAAGTGGTTAGAAAGACCTTCTACCTTGCCCACCTTATCATGAAGAAATTCACATCCAGATCCAAGGAGGTCATTGTACCCCTGTACTCCTCCCTTATCAGGCCCATCATTGAGTACAATGCCCCATTTGGTATGTACCTCACCCGGCACCTGCAGCAGCTGGAGAGACCCCAAAAGTACCTCACCAAGAGGATCGAGGGTCTCCAACATATGTCATATGCTGCCAGACTAAAGAAACTCCAGCTCTATTCAGTAGCATACCGCCTACTCAGAGGTGATCTATGCCTGACGTACAAGACCATGTCCAATCAGGAATTGATGGACATGCTCCATCTCAAAAAATCCAAATCCATCAGAACCACGAGAGCTAAAGATCTAAACCTCAGCACAAATATGAATAGGACATGCTGGAGGGACAGATTCATAACTCAGAGGCTTCCCACACTCTGGAACAGGATCCCAGTTCATGTTAGGCAGAGCCCCTCACTGACTCTCTTCAAGAGAAATCTTGACGAGTGGATGGGAGATCGTAGGTTTACCCCGGGGGTCATCTCTGTGTCACTACTAGACAGAGGCACAGTAAACTAAATCTATACTTTTGTACCATTACATGGGGTGGCGAAAGCCACATACACTATGGCTAGGCTTATAAATGCCCTAGGGCAGATAGCCTAGTACTAAACTATGAGACTATGAAACTATAAATAAAAAAGCAACCCCCCCCCCCCGGTGTAATAACATAAATAGGCTGCATAACAGAAGGAAGATCATGGCAGAAATTAGGAGGTGTGGCACCCAGTTTACCTTCATTTCGTCGCGAGTCATTTGACGTCCTTCCATCGAAAAGACAACCTCAAAAACTCACAATGGTGACTCACATATGTTCGAACGGCTACAATGTGAATGCATTTAGACATTCAAACACATGGATAAATGTCGAAAATGATTTTCAGCTAAACCATTTTCGACATTTGTACTCGGAGGCTTTCCGTGATTTGCTCAATCGACTAGCGGAAATACTTGATCGCACAAACCATTTGCGATCAAATGGAGGTAAATTGTAGCATCCAGCAGGATAAAAGCACTCTCATCAAACTAAACAAACAGCTCACAGGAAAACAGTCTACAAAAGCAAAATTTGAAGTAAATTTGGCCTCACAGGCCAACAACCACCACAAGGTATTCTTTAGCTATGTCTACAGCCTTAAAGGAAATACACAATTGTGTGCAGAGCTCACAGTAAATGGAGCCATCTATACTAAGCTAGAAAATATAGCAAACCGCTGACAAATTCAACTCCAACTTTACCCCTCTCTCCCCCTCAACCTCTCCTCAGGAGATCATCTTCTTCTTTCGGCTGTTCCCATTAGGGGTCACCACAGCGGATCATCTGTTTCTATTTCTTCCTGTCCTCTGCATCTTACTCTGTGACACCAACCACCTGCATGTCCTCTCTAACCACATCCATAAACCTTATCTTAGGCCTTCCTGTTTTCCTGTTACCTGGTAGCTTCATCCATATCATCTTTTTCCCAATATACTCAGCATCCCTCCTCAGCACATGTCCCAACCAACGTAATATCTTGCCTCTCTGGCTTTGTCTCCAAATCTTCAAACCTGGGCTGACCCTCTAATATACTTATTCCTAATCCTGTACACTCTTGTCACACCCAGTGCAAATCTTAACATCTTTAACTCTGCCACATCCAGCTCTAACTCCTGCCTTTTTGTCAATGCCACTGTCTCCAACCCATATAACATAGCTGGTCTCACTACCCTCTTGTAGACCTTCCCTTTCACTGTTACTGGTACTCGTCTGTCACAAATCACTCCTGACACTCTTCTCCACCCACTCCATCCTGCCTGTACTCTCTTCTTCACCTCTCTTCCACACTCACCATTACTCTGAACTATTGATCCCAAGTATTTAGACTCATCCACCTTCGCCACCTCTACTCCCTGCATCCTCACCATTCCTCTATCCTACCTCTCATTCACTCACACATATTCTGTCTTAGTCCTGCTGACCTTCATTCCTCTTCTCTCTAGAGCATATCTCCATCTCTCCAGGGTCTTCTCCACCTGTTCCCTACTCTCACTACAGATCACAATGTCATCTGCAAACATCATAGTCCACAGGGACTCCTGTCTGATCTAGTCTATCAACCTGTTCATCACCATTGCAAATAAGAAAGGGCTCAGAGCTGATCCTTGATGTAATCCCACCTCCACCTTAAACGCATCCATCACTCTCACCGCTGTCACACTACCCTCGTACATATCCTGTACCACTCTTACATACTTCTCTGACACTCCCGACTTCCTCATACAATACGACAACTCCTCTCTAGGCACCCTGTCATATGCTTTCATTAGGTCTACAAAAACAATGCAACTCCTTCTGACCTTCCCTGTACTTCTCCATCAACACTCTCAGAGCAAACATAGCATCTAACAGCACTGCATCAATATGCCCAGATAATATCCCAGGATGCCTTCTTAATAGCATGAAATATAACCTATCAGGCTGTCTGGAATTGCTATTTAACTGCAGCCTCCAAACAGGGTTTGTGCCATACAAATGGAGAGCAGCAAGTGTCATCCCTTTGTGCAAAGTTGGATCATCTAAAGACTCAAGTCTCACTAGTCTCATATGCAAAGCCATGGAAAGAATAATCACAGAAATTATCTCAAATGACATAGGAAACGTCCAAACACTGGACCCAGCTCAATTTGGTTTCGTCAAAAGAAGGTTTATAAATTTAACATCCCCACAGTCGTGCCTACTCAACCTGGTGGATTCCTTTGAGAAGGTCACAGGAAAAATGGATGTGGGCAAAATGGTTCACACTTTCTACTTTGACCTGGCCAAGGCATTTGACACAATACTTGACTCAGGCATTTGTTGACAAAATCAGGAGGTTAGGTATAAACCCTTATGTCACCCAGTGGATAGCCAGCTGGCTCACAGACAAGACCCAGGAAGTTGGAATTGGGAAGTCCACCTCTACAAAGAGGTCATGCACAAGAGGAAACCTTCAGGGATTGGTCCTGGGACTACTCCTTTTGGCATTTATTTCTCTGAATTCAAGGCCAATGTCAATGGCCTCTAGCTGACTCAGTTTGCTGATGATTGCAAATTAGGAGCAGTAACAGAATCCCCCACCAACACAAATGTTCTCTAGGAAGAGCTGACAAATAACTGGTGTCAGAGCTTTGGACTAAAACTAAATATCAAGAAATGCATACTATTATCCTATGGGAAGTCATCCACCTCTGGTAACTATCATACTGACAACACACACCTAATAGCTAACCTAGTAGTCAGGGAATTGAGGACACACAGACAGTAATTTAGCCTTTGATCATCACATATCTGCAGTAATGAGGAAATCATTCTGTTTTAAGCAACTTACAAAGGTAAGGTGAAGTCATTGTTCCACTGTATTCAGCATCCATCAGACCTACCATTGAGTACAATGCCCTGTTTGGTATGTACCTAACCAGGCACATCCAACAACTGGAGTATTCACAGAGATTCCTCACTAAAAGAATTCAGGAAGTAGGTAACGTGCTGTGCAGACTGCCCCAATGCCCTATGCCTGAATTCTGTCTCCTACAGGCTGTTGAGGGGAGATCTATGCCTGGCATACAAAGCACTGTCATACCTCGCCCTGATGGACTTCCTGCATATCCACAAAACAAACAGCACCAGATTTTCCCATTCTAAAGACTTAAACCTTGGCTGTGTTATAAATAGAACCTGCTGGACAGACAGATATGTATCCCAGAGACTACCACTTCTTTGGAACAGTTTCCCCATCTGTTTGAAGCAGAGTTCCTCCCAAACCCGATTCAAGCATACCTTGAACAATTGAATGGGGAACAGGAACTTCATCCCTGATTTGGCACCTATGTCTCTAATGGAGACAGGCGGCCTGTGAATAGTTCATCTTCCAGGCCCTACGCTTGTGGGTGTTTCATCTCCCAGGCCACAGCTTGTGGGTGTTTCATCTCCCAGGCCCCCTGGTTACACTCATCAAGAGTACCAAAATTTGTCAGAGATTTGGTACCTACTGACACCTTGTGCTTTATTCCAAAATTTCTTGTTATGCTTCATATGCCCTGCATCATTACTTTTGTGTGTTAGTACCATGCATCACCTAGAAAATAAAATATATTCATTGAAGTAGGAGTAAGGACAAGCCTCACAGCTGTCACTGTTTACTCGGCATTACTTTCACACATCGAACCTTATAATGATACTCGCATACATTAGTGCAAACAACTTCCATTTGGTAATTTAGCACAACTTCACTTATACTTTGACATTTCAGTGTACATGTGAATGTTTGCCGTACAATGCAGATTTTATTCTTTGTAAAAAAACTCCATTGCTACATATTTCAGGTATATTACTGCTATCACAGTTTTACTGTCCATGTTTCATCTGTCAAAGAAAATAAGTCTTGCATGGATGCAACAGGTTACCATTAACAAATGAAGATATTCCTACGAGTAGAAAACCTGAGCACTGAAATAAACCATCATTATGTCCTCACCTAGAAAACAAACCAAGTACATAGCCCTGGAAATCACCAAAATGAAATCCTTCAATAAGATGTGATTATATATCTATATATACACACACACACACACACACACACACACACACACACACACACACACACACACACACACACAATCACTTCCATTTGTACTTACATGCAACTTGTATTTCCGTCTTTCTTTGCAGGAGTGCACCCATCCTGTTGCGTACCACACACTGGTAAAATCCAGCATCAGACCGCTGCACAGCCCCAATAACATACCTATGAAGAGAGATATTAAAACAGCAAGTCTGAATGACATATCCATTTATTTATAAAGAAAATCATTTAAAATGTTGATTTGTGCTTTAATATTTTCAGAATGCCCTTCTAAACTAAAACATGTATACACAGACTGCCATGATGGGTTTGTGTGTTAAGGGGTGTGAATAACTTCACAGATTTGTACATAGAACATTTGGTATCAGTATCTTCTAGAAATACATGACTCTGTGGCAAAACTAAGATAGTGACATTCACAATACCTCTATCAGTTACTGTCTATTTGGAATGAAGCTGAATGTTAGATAGAATCAGACTTGGTTCAATAGATAAAAGTATTATTTATTATATATGCTATGACTTCTCTAAGCTGTTCATAATACCTCTCGCCAGAAGCTGTATAAAGATTCTGTGCATGGATCCCTGTGTACACAATGAGAAGAGTCTTCCAAACCTTTAGGCTTTTGTCTGCAGCGTGTCTTATGTAACCAAGGAAGCAACTCTACTTGAAATGCATGCAGCCATTCCTGACTGCAAATTATAAGTGTAAAGTTCAGTTTCTGATGTTTAATTTCTTAAAAGACCCTACTGGAATCTTAGTTTCTGCTGATCTCCTACTGTTATATTCTTTTTTTTTTGCTCTGTACTGGTTCATGTTTGTAATTTTAATTTGGTAAAATTTAAGCACAAGGCTCCATGGAGTAAAAGTAGTCTGAGGAAGCCCTAGCAGTTGATGAAAGTGTCACCTTTCAATATATTCAATAAGAGACAGCAAATTTTGCCACTCATGTTTGTTTTTCTTAGGAAGGTTTTGCAGTTCATTTTTTTTTTTACTTTTTTATTGAATTTTAAAACAAAATGAAATCAAGATGTAGCATTTAACAAAATATAACAATCAAAAAACTATTTATAACATCCATAACAAAAATCAATATTAAACAAACCATTAATACTTTTCCAATAAAATTCTAAGTTTTTACCATGATAAATGTTGATGTGTGATATTTGATGTTTTCCTATAACAGTTGGTAGTTCCTTCTTACATGTGGTCTTTGCTAAACAAACACATTCAGTAAATGAGGATATTTTTATTTTTCCAATTCTTTGTAATAATTTTGGCAATACTCAGAATAGAGAAAAGGAGAGGCACTTGTGTTTTTGGTATGGAATCTGGAATTGGGGCATTAAATAAAATGAAGTATTGTGTAACAATACAATTGTCTGACCACAATACTTTAACAAACTTTTTGAACTCTAACCAAAGTGAAACAATTGTTTATATTCTATAATCAAATGAAGCCAATTTGCTTCTAGAACTTCATTACATCTCCAATTTTTTTCTCTGTTTTATAAATTAAAGCAATTTTATGAAGAGTTAATAAGATTCTATGTAAGTACTTCCAAGTAAAATGTTTCCAATAAAGTGAGGAAGTAGCTCTCCCTACAGATTCTAAAGATATATTTTTATTTATATCTGAAAAAGCTTCATCATTAATTTTGTTGAATAATTGCAATATGATGAATCAAAGACTAATTTCAATTCTTAAAATCCTATAAATTGATGATAAATCAGATTTATTTTTATTCTCATCACTATTAAGTTTAAAGAAAAATTCCAAAATTTTGGGATGGGTTTTGCATTCATATTTAACAATACATTTATTTTAATAAATTCCTTAAAGAGTTATATATTAAACAATTTTTCCTATATCATAACTAGCCAAAAGGTAGCCGTCTGAATGCGATTTAGTGCCCTCTAAGAAACTGATACAAAATGTTAAATAATTTTCTTTAAGATCAAATATTTTACTTAAATGATTCCAGACATCCATTAGTGTAGGCTATAATTAACATTAAAACTAACAATTCTCTGACAAGATAATTAGTTTCCATAACTCTCCTAAATGTAGTCATACTATAATTAACAAAAGAAATAGAAATAGAGTTATTTCTAATGTACTTACAAAAATCTTTTAGGATCCAGTGTAGTCTATTAATGCCAGATTGTTAGTTAGTGTTTATTTCCAGTGTACTGTTTGAAACTAAAACTATTTCATGCAAAATGTTCTGATTTGAAATATAACAAGAATTTAGCCAATGACTTACTATATTTATAATTGTAGATTTAGCATATAGTTCAATATTAGAGAAACCACCACCACCTTCTTTCTAACTTTTTATACACCAGTCAAAAGCTATTGCTTTTTTTTTTTTTTGAGGATACCACAAAAACTTAAGTAAAATAGAATTTTAAGAGTCTTTTGGGGTGGAAGTATAACCAGTGACTGTATACAGAATAAAACATTTGTTAAAATAATTTAATCCATGTGTCTTCCATTGTAAAAAAATGTATTCCAGTTATCAATTTTAGTATTGTATCAAATTGTTATAATTTAGCGAAACTAAATTTTTCCAACTAGATTTTATAATTCCTAGATATTTAAATTTCATATTTTCCCAATTAAATTCATTATATTTTTAAGAAATTATTTCTTTTTAATAAGCAATTCTTCAGTTCTATTATGATTAAAACCTAAATTGAAATCTTCTCAAAATATTTTATTGAATAAGGAATATGTTATAATGAATATTTAATGTCGCCACTTGTTAATAAAATGTCATCAGCAAATTGAATTTTAGAAGTATAATTATCACCTATGAAAAAAAACTTTATTTTTGTATTCACTCTAATAAGAATAGAAAACAGTAAAGGAGATAAAGAGCATCCTTGTTTTGCACCTTTTAACATTTTGAAGGAACTACATAAAAAGGATCCAATTTTAACAAAAGATAAGTTCTTATACAACTTCATTATTAAATCTATAAATTCTAAATATTATATTGTGTACTTTTTAAATAAATAAAACCAGTAAACAGAGTCCAAAGCTTTATCCAAGTCTCTGCTTATAATTAAAAGTTCTGTCTTATTTTTATTAGCAACATCTATTAATGAAAATAGTCATAGCATGTACTTTTCTATTAAAAAAAAGTTTGATCATCTTCAATTAAATCTGGCATCATATGATTTAATCTTTTTGTCAATATAGACAATTTTATAGCCAACATTTAAAATACAAATTGGGGATAAGAGGAGCACAAATTTGGGTCTTTATCCTGTTTCAAAATAGGTAAAAAATCAATGAAAATTTCCAAGGAGGAAAAATATTTACCATATTTATAACTTCATCAATGCTTTTAACAGAATGTTTAGTATATTATCAGGAATTATTTTATATAACTCAGAAATTATGCCACCCAGACCAGGGGTCTTATTGTTCTTTAGATTTTAATTTGTTCTCTTAGTTCTCTGAAAGAGAATGATTTAATCTTAAATTCTTCTCTTTAGTCAACTTATGTATTATGGAGTCTGCATGTCCTCCCTGTGGTCGCGTGGGTTTCCTCCGGGTGCTCCAATTTCCTCCCACATCCCAAAGACATGCTGCAGGTGGATTGGACACTCTAAATTGGCCCTAGGTGTGAGTGCGCGCGTGTGTGTACCTTCTGTGGAAGGTTGGGCGCCAGGCTGGCAACTCGACACTGTAAATCATGAGCAGACAGGTGATCCACTGTGGTGACCCCTAATCGGGAAAAGTCGAAAGAAGGCGGCGTCAACTTATGTATTATGTTTTCCTTTAGAAAGCTGACAGTTAAATCATTACCTAAGACTGATTTACTATTTCTGATTAATCCATAACATTTTCTAAAACTCTCATGTATCCTTCAAATCAATTAATTAATCTTTTTGATCCAATAGCTATTCTATGCAAATTTTGGGTGTCTATAGAATGCGATTGCAGTTTAAATTTTTCAATGTTTATTGAAATTTTATGATGCAATATTTCTACATATTTTTGATTTAAAGCTTTCAATTTGGAGTTTTCAGTCTTATCATTGTGTTTTGCGTTTCTTTTTGACTTACAGAAGTCTGCCTGTAAGACAGTTAACTATAAAAGAAAGGAAGGAGTGGAATAAATAAACATACCAACTCTTAATTCTACCATACAGCTAGGCTTGCAATGAATCCCACAAAGTAACATCAATAACTTCACCATTATTATTAATTACAATAAATATATTTATTTCATTTAAATGAAATTCCTTAAATCCTTTAATTTTAGTAATACAAACCAGAATTCTATGACAAAAAAATAAATCAATAGATTTCAAAGTAATAGCATTGTGATCAAAGGAGAAGAAATTAGTAACTCATTGATTTTAGAATATAACCCTCAAGAAGTGAAAACTTTGTCTATGTTTGAGTGATAAATCTAAATGAGTAATGTGTATAGTTGAGTGATTTTGATAATTTTGAATCATATGTGTCTCAAATTCATTGAATTTATGAAGTAGTCTAATTGTTTAGAGCAGCTGCAGTTATTGTAGCGTTTTTTAATATTCGGCAGTATCTTTTCCTGCTAAAATGCAATTGAAATCTCCAGCCAAAAACATTTCTCCTTTGGAATATAAGGCTATAATAGCCAAACATTTTTAGCTCCTTTAGATACAACTCCAGGAATCCAATAAATGTTCACAAACTTATACAATGTTTGATTAATTTCAGCTACTACCAATCCTAGCATACCATTCTTATCAGAATATGCACCAATCACCTTAGGCATAATCATGGACTTCTTCCAAAGTATAAGAATGCTTCTCCTTTTTTAACTAAAATGTGAGCCCATAAAGATAGTTTGATATTTAAAGATTATTCAGTCCACTTCCTTAGTTAACAAATGTGTTTCTTAGAAAAAAAATACGAGCTTTATTTACTTTTAAATATTTAAACTACCTCTCTTAACAGGATTATTAAGACCATTAACATTTAATGAGATACGTTTGACATCTTTAAAATTTGACATTTTTAAAATAAAACTAAAAAAAAAAAAAACAAAGTTATGGCTTTAAATCAAGGACCTACATCCAATTTTAACAAATTTTGTTATGGACAAGTTCATTAATCTCATTACCAACATACTAATTATATAAATATTTACACCTCCAACATGGAATAAAATATTCCTGGTTTGATGAATTAATCATACAAACTACTCACAACCATCATCATAACATTACTCAATCTCAATCTATTGCTACTATTTCTAAAGATAAACTAAATATTAACATATATGGCACACTCCTATATCTCTTTTTTTCAAAAGAGAACTTCAATATAACTATTCTGTCCCTATTAAACATATAATACTTATCCCTAACTAAGTAACCCTACATTAAATATCTAAATAAGCATTATAAAAACTATAATACACAATTGTCCTTAACTTCAAAGTAAATTTATCAGGCTTTCTTACTCCTTATGTTTTTCCAATTAAAAACTTATCTAAATACAATTAGAATTACAAGCACATATTTGCAAAATCATTAAATGTAAATATATAATGGTGTTTTTCTATCAGTCATCTCAGCTAAACAGTTTTCAAGCTTCTATTTAATCTAGTGCAACCATTAAATGGCATTCAGAGTCACTCAGAAATAAACCATAACATATCTAAGTAAACAATTTTAAGCAAATACAACTATGTTTAAGCACACATTTAGTTAAATGTATAAGCAAACATATCTAAGCATATGTCTACACAAAGCATATCATATGTCAGCACACAATAGTACATGTCATTGCTTACTCTTGCATCAACATCTTCTATAACTTTTGTTAGAAAAAACACTTAGCAGTGTAACAACTACCCAAAGGACATAACTCATGAGGGGCACCGAAGAGTAGAGGAATTACTAATCACAGTATTTAAATCTACAAGCACAGTAAACTGTCTTATTTATTTCTATGAGGAAAGGCAAGATAGACAGACGTTTAGTCAGGGATACTGATGGATATAGCCAACAGAACTTAACTTTGAACCAGCAAACAGTAATCCCACAAAGTGAGAGAAAAACTATACTACAAAGCGAGTGTAGTACAGTTCATATGCAATCCAGTATGTTGAAGATAGTGAGAACCAGAATCAGATAGAAGGCCACATCTTGAATTAAAATGTAAAACTTATCTCATTTCCTTTATGAACTGATATGGAAAAATATGCTGCCTCATGAGAATACCAGTAGAATGTAGTCATATAGCCATGAATAAAATTATACTAAGCAGAATAAATAAACATACACAATAACATGTACTTCTGGAAGTAAACCCAAACCTTAGAGTCTAGTTTTCTTAGAAAACCTGTAACTATGATAATCAGGAAATAACTCACACATGACTACTTACGCTACATCAGAAAACCACTAAGGAAATAAACCTTTGGCAGTTATACATACATCCCCTCCCCTACTTGGAACCATTTGCTGGCCAGAGGCGCCATTTAGTACATCCAGAAGAGTCTATATTTTTAATGAGCATGTCATTTGCATACGAAGTGCACCCACACTGCTATGCATTTGACACTATCTGAAATGGCCTGTCTTACAATAATGCCACAATGAAATTCACATTTGAGTAATCCACCCAACTACTTGAGCAGTAACTATATCTACTGTATCACCCAAATAAGAGGTTGTCATTTTGAAAGGCAAAGGTGACCATATGCTCGTATTACATTTCACAGCCTATTGCTTCTGTTATCTTCAGCTTCAACAGTTCAGTCAAAAATAGAATTACATTTTGCATACTAACGATATTTACATCATCACAATACCCTAACAGATATGACAAGACAATCATCACTCTCAGACATTTAGTCATAAGTCACACACTGGCAAAATCATGGACAACAGAAATGTCATCTCACAGAGTACTCCGTTTGTTTTCTCATAGAAGTATTTTTTAGTTCTCTTAATGTGTGAATAGCATTATATATTCCTATTTTAATATTATTTATGTTTATAACACAATATATCTCTATTAGCTATTATGCTTGTAAGCCAAATATTCTTCTCATGTCTTGTACATGGCTTAGAAATGCAAACATTTTGTTAAATATCAGTCTTCAATTATTATATACGTCTATCTTACTTGCTATCCACACCAATTATATTATAAAAAAATAAATATTCTTTTACTACCATTTGTCTAGACCATGACCAAACAGTCCTTGAAAAAGCTTTAGCAAGACCCAATGTACATCAACAGTTATGAGATTTTTAGCTATGTTCATCTTTGTCAACACTGCTTAATCTTTCTGAAACTGACTCATGTCATTCTAAGTTTTAGGAAAATAAATGAACCCTCACTTTTCAGGTCTAGCACATCCTTGCAAATAAATAAAAACAACTAATATATATGCCCTTGTAAAGTCATATGTTGACTCCTTTCTCAATGTAATTGTGACAAAGGGGGATACTGCACAGCTATCTGGAATTTTGTAATTTTGTAAATAATTATACATTTGTGAATATCAACAAGATTTATACAAATGTGTTAGAACTGTAAGTCATATGTCAAACTGCTGGTACACAAATGTGTGTTAAAAAGGTATTTTATAAAGTGCTTGCACTTAAAATGTAACTGCAGTGTGCCCTGCTGAAAGAAAACAGAAATGCACATGCACTATGGTAACGGTTTAAATGTATATATTTTAACAGTGGAAACTGGAATACAGGAGGCTACCTTCAGAAAAATAGATGAAATTAAATTACGTTATAGACTATGTTGGAGGCATAATGTCTGTACTAAGAAGCTTTCTGTATTGTTTCCAGGGTGGACTAATTACTAGTCTTGAATGTGGAGGAATGTAATTGTTTTAGGACTTCCAGCATCTGCCAAAGATCTGTGGTCTATGTATTTTCACAGGTAGATGCTAAATACTGCCAGCTGCCAGCTTCCAGCAGTAGGGATTTCACCTGGGAGAGAGTCAGATGACAATAAATTATGTCATTCTGCAAGCTATCCCAACAGTAATATTTGCAATATAAATTTGATAAGTCTCTTAGAGAGACAGAGCATTCTAGATTTTGTCTTGGACCTGACAAGAACCATTCACCACATCTGTCTTGATCTGATCAAGTTACTAGGGAACAGTATAATTCTCTTGGATATAGTCAGGAATATAGCAAAATTTAGTTTAGATATTTTCTTTACTTGAGACTGTCCTGTAACATTGTTTTAAATATTTCCTATGATTATGAGCTCTGATGTCACTGTGAATATATACGGAGTATTTTCTTATTCTTTTATTATTTATTATTAAATATATTTAAACCCCTAATTGTGGCTGATCTGTCTAGAGATATTTAAGTTTTGAGAGTACTTGCATATTTATTCGGTGACACGGTGTGGGCCACTCCCAATAGCCTTGCTCTTGGTCAAACTACCATTTGTACTGTTAATATTTACACAGTAAGATTGGGCACCCTTTGCTAATGGCCTTAAAATAGCTGATAAGGAGTTGGCTGGTGGCAGTGATAACTACCTTATAGTCTGGGCAAAGGGGGGGCATAGCTAACAAACCTGTGCCAGCCTTTCCCAGGTAGGTGTGTGTGTGTGTGTGTGTGTGTGTGAATCAAACCTCAAAGAGTGTGTACGTCTGCTACTTGGGCAGAGAGACAAAGCACTGGTTAGAGAGGGTGCTGGAGGTCTTGGCTTGACCACTTGTACGAGATCTCAACACTATAGCTCTGCCAGTGGGAAGTCTTATTGGGGATCTAGAGAAAGAAAGAATCCAGCCCTGAACTGACTGGTCTCTGTGTGCTCTTAAGGAAATTGCACTTGATGCAGAGAGCTGCATCTGGAAATACTATATGTTTACCCGTTTTCCTTCCAGTGCATGTCCCCCACTGTTGCCAGTATTGAGGAACCTTGATTACTAGTCCAGTGGTAGGTCATCACAGTAATTGATTCTGAAGAGGTTCATTACAGCCTACACACTTTGCATCATGTAGTCAAATAAGCTGTTCAAAACTGTATTTTTTATCCCAAGAGCTTTACAACACAATACATATATTCCTATTTCTTCAAATATTAGTATCCTTAATCAAGTCCATAAGCACAGCTCTGGTTTAGCTCATAATATATGGGCTACAACATTGCCTTACAAAAGTACCCCTTTCTAATATCTAAATACTTCTACCACAGGATAGCTCTAAGCTTGTCGAGACCTAGAAGAAAACATTGTCGCGTTACCTTTTTTTTTTTGTTAGTTCCATAAAGAGAAAAAAAAAAGATTAATTTTCTTTAAAGTCCTTTTCAAACAAGTTCCATGTTCTCTGCCATTTTCTTTACCTCCATTGATCATTTCAATGTTCCAGACTCAGTATGTTCTGCTGACTGGAGAGTCAAAGGTCAAAAACGTCATTTCCACCTTCAGAAACAACTCTTCATGGAATACAGTAGCCTTTGAAAGTTAATAAATGCTTGTGACAGTTTATAAAGCTAAAATTAATATTACTAAACTCTGAGCGATAAAAAAATAACATATAGTAAGCTCATTTTAAAACAGAAAGCTCACAACCAAGTCATGTGAGCAACAGTAATGTCTTTAATAACATATTTTGTCAAACACATATACAAGATCAAAGAACAGCAGCAGAATACCTCCATAAAACATACAAACTCGAATATCTATATACTAACTTACTTAAGATTAAAACTATGAATTCTTTTATGAAAACTACTTGTAACTAGCTGTTAATAAAATAAAAAACAACAAAACTATCACTCTGTAAAGAATACTACTTGCAAATATTATAATCTAAAACCATAAGGCAATACATGAAGCCTGTCCTATATATTATGGTCATAATCAAAATATTTAAAGTTTTAATAAATGACTAAATAAGATTATGATCTAATTAACAACATTTCTCATTCACATTCACTCCCTCTCCCACCATTATAGCATATACTTATTAATCACTGAAATTTCAGCAAACACCCATCTAAATTTACAAAAAAAAAAAAAAAAAAAAAACATTTAGAATAAAGTTTACCTTATGAAAGATAACTCTATGAAAGAAGGGAACACATTCATATGAACATATATATGAAAAATCAAGTCCAATATTTATCAGTCATTTGTCTCTGAGTTTTTTACTGCTCTTTTCTTTTAAAAGACATCCATTCCTAGTTGCTTGTTTTTTTAGGCTAGACAAAGACCAGTCCATTTTCTTTAATTTTGTTAAACACTTTACTCTTCTGTGCAAATTTGACAGCCTCATCTAGGGTATTGAATGTCTTTTGCCCTTTTGATAAAACAAATCCTATTTTTTTTTGCTGGAAAAATGAGACAATGTTCATTTTCTTTAGAATTTTTTTTATAAATGGGATACAAGCCTTTGTTTTTGTCTTCACTGAAGAGAACTAATCATTATCAAAGCTAATGATATTATCTAGACTAGATCTTCTATTTTCTCCAAAAGATGCTTATTCTGTTTAAGTACAAATTCAACACGGTTTTCACTTTCTGCAATTCTCCCATCCAAGTCATATACTGTTGCTTCTATTGAAGAAATCTGCAGTGACTGCTGTTTTATAACTTTTCTCAAAGCTTCCATTTGCTTCATACAGTTTTCCTTTATATTGTACATTTTAGATTCCATCCTGTCCCTTTTAACAGAAAGATCCTGTATACTGCTTAAGATAGACCAACTGAGGTGACAGAGTCGCAGCTAAAAAAGACTTTAATCAAGAATAAAATAGTGAGTGCTTTCACGTCAAGCTAGGACGTTTTATCAGACATATCAAATCAATTAATCACAGCTATTTAAATACAGCCAATTATCTAATCATTGTGCATTTAGCCAATCACAATAATGAATCAAAGAACTAAAATGAGATGGTAAACACTTGAGGTTGCAAAATCTGTAGTATGTCAGTATAAAAAACATTCATGTGTACATATTTATCTACCCCACCCTGCCCACAGCACAACCACAGCCTTGCTCTCTTTCACCAACCACATTAACCAAAACAGACACTTATGGAAACTATCTGCCATTTTTTTGGACCTGTCAAAAGCTTTTGACATGGTCAACCACCCTAAACTACCCCATTCCCTCACTGATCTGAGCATTAGTAATCATGCATTAGCCTGGTTTCAGAACTAATTACAGGGAAAGCAACAAGCAGTTCGATGGGACAACCTATCCTCATGGATACCTATTACTACCGGAGTCCCACAAGGGTCCATTCTAGGACCCCTTCTTTTCTCCATTTTCACTAATAATCTCCAAATCTGCCTAGAATCAACTGTCATACAATATGCAGATGCCTCAACAGTCATCTGCTCAGCCAATGATCCCCATGAACTTCTCTCTCTGACTCAAAAAGCCTTAAATTCTACCAAAACCTGGTTCCTTAACAAAAACCTGCTACTTAATCCCAAAAAGTCCAAACTGTTGCTATTCAAACCTAACAAATCCACCACAATACCCAACTCATTTAATATTGTGTCCAAAGATGGGACTATCATCTCTCCAGATACCCACATTAAATTGCTAGGGGTTACCATTGACAATAACCTCAAATTCAACCTGCATATAAATCAAACCATAAAAAACATCCACAAAAAACTTGGCAGTCTTTACAAAAATAAAACTTTTCTAGCAACCTGCCAGAGCAACCATAGCTAAAACTCACCTCCTCTCCACCCTATTCTATGCGGCACCAGTCTTCAGCAACCTACCCAAAACAGAAATTTCCAAGCTCAACATCTGCTACAATCAAATAGCCAAATTTGCCACTGGTGCCCCTCCTAAAGAGACCACCACTGTCTCTCACTGCATTAACTTATCTGGCTTGAGTTCCCTAACCTCATCATTCCACCAGCTTTCTTTTGGTCACAAACTCCTACTACTACCACATAAAACCCCAGCACTATCCAACCTACTAAAAAACCAAACTAATCCCAAACAACTTCACTCTAGTGATAAAAAACTTCTGAAGGTGACCAAAAGCAATAACACAGCAGGTGATGCCCTCTTCCAAAACTACATAGGCAAAATCTGGAACTCCTTAACTTTGCCATTACTACTGCCAAGAGTTTCATTCAATACACGACTCAAAAAAACACCTAAAACTCTCTTGGATATGCTTCAAGCCAGGCCTCTGTACTGCAGTAACTGGACTATGTCTTTGTACAGGTTGGTTGATATGGTCTCTCTCCTCTCATGTCCATCCTTCCCTATGAAGCTTTGCTGTTACGCAGGCTGCTGCTTGAACTTACATCTCCACTGTAGTCTGGGTCTTCTCCTGCTATAATACACATCTGGACATTTAAGTGCTTAAGTGTTCATATCCCTGGCATGCCTACACAATCACATCTCGTGTGTACACACATGACCATATGCCAGGCGAGTGCATGCAAATGACTATATTACAGGCACGTGCACACACAAGACCTTAACCCATGCGTGTGCACAAACATGATAACCAAGGAACAAAACCAACAGATAAACTCGAACTACCAAGAAGAAAGACCTCAGTGCTACCAATGAATTACACTGGCAATTGATACTGAATGCAACACAATTTCCAGGACTGAATGAATGTACAGGCATTTCTAGTATTTTAAAAATGAAAAGATATGGTTGTTTTATGTAGTTGTATGCAGTATTTTAGATTTTAAAGGTTGTGACTTTAAATTTTAATTGTACTAATTAAGTGATTTGTCAAGGGAATGTTTTTGTATGTCAGTAGTTCTGAAGAAGTCTGGTCTTATACAGATGAAAGCGCTCAACATTCAATAAAATTTCTGGTGGCACTGAGGTCTTTCTTCTTGGTGGTTCAAGTTTACGTGTGCACAAACATGACCTTAGCCCAGGTGCACACATGGCCATATCCGAGGCGCGCACACAATCTTTATCCTCCCTGTCTACCTAACATCCAGCATATGTTCCCTGGCTGGCACTGTAAACGCAAATCCAGCAACATCAACAGTAAGAGGTTTCTGCAACATCACATACTGATTTCCAAAGACTGCAGTATATTTTGTGGCATTACCTCACTTTCCTTCAAAAAAAATGTATAGTGTTCAAATGTGCACTAAATGTACAGAGAGGATAAGGCCCTGATTTTGACTAAGATGGCTGAAGTTTGAATAGCAGACAGTGGAAGACAAAGGCTCCAACACCAGGTTCCCAATAGCAGTTGGGTCTACTGTTGGCCAGTTTTTTACATGCAAATATCAGAAAAGCCATGACTCAGATGTGAGGTTGTCACTCCCAAGCAGATGATGGTGGCCTTCATTAGTGCGCTTTGGAGAAAGGGTGATGCAAGTGATCCTGTTAGCCTCAAGGGTAGGCACCCCCTTTATGTCTTTAAGACTAAAAGGGGGAGGGAACTTAATGGTTAGCAGACATGGAGGAGGAAAAAGGATCCAGAGGTATACCACTTTTTTGAAATGAGTATTTAAACTTTTGCTTAAATCAATTAGCTTTTCATTGAATTTTTCAGTTAAACAAGACACCGTGTAAAATTAGAAGTATAAATGTACATGGCAGTCATCATAAATGTCGATGTTCAACGTCACTCCTGCGTCTGGAATAACTTAACAGGTATTCGCTTAACTTTCCTGCCCTTACTTACATAACTTGTTTTTTTTTCCTAGCAATGGCCCCCCTCCCCTCTCAGCATGCAGGCTGACCCACCCTTACAGAAAAGGTACAAGTCAGCTAGTCACAAGTGCCGAGTCTATGCTGTGAACAGAAACATGCTACAGATGTAATCTGAATTATAAGGTAAAAATTGTAGTATCGCAGCATATTACCTTTACTCGACGGTGAAATCTTCAAGTTAGTATACATAAAAGTAACAAAGTGTGGAGAGAAGGGTGATAAAGCCCCACCACAAAAAAAAAAAAAAAAAAAAAAAAAAAAAAAAAAAAAAAAGCTTTAAAAATGTTTTTCTGAGGTTTGAATCTCAAGGTCTGCATTTACAGTTGCTGTTGTGTGATCACACTTGTGATGCATCAAATTGTTGTCAAGGTCCCATGGCATAGGCAATATATTTGAAATAATGATCCAAAAAAAATATTCAAAGGTACTGGCAGAACAAAGATCAGAGGTATACCTGTTCACCTTGGTTTCAGGGTAAAGAAGAAATTACATTATCTTACTAATGACCAAAGCTACAGCACTCCTCAGTGTAAAGAGATTATGCCCTTCCCTGCCACTTAGGCTATGGGTCCATCAGGCTACACACTCCATGCAATAGTAGTCAAGACAAAGGCAGTCATGCAGCTGGCATCAATTTAGGCTATACTCCAAGACAAGGTTTACAATACTGAAAAAGCCTTCTAAGTTCTTAGTCTATGTACCAGGCTAGACAGACTGCAACCTCAGCCTCTAGATCAACACCACAATCACAGACCAACATGCACTAAGGCAATCTAGCTCAAAACAAAATATTCTGGACCAATGAGTAACAATGGAAATTAAACTGTCCAAGTGCCATGACTGAATCCAAACATCTGTAGTTATTCATGGGTACTTCCTGTGATTGGACTGTGTTACATCTTTCATCCATGTTTGTCTGCAATGACAACTTATGGAAAAATGCTTTCATATCAAAAGATTAGGTCTGCAATACCTCCAAGCAACCTTTTCCTGATTGTATGGGGCAGTGACATAAAACATCTCAATGTCAACATCTCTCTCTTCCCCTCTCTACCTCTTCCAAGGCAAACTTTCTTCCATAGACCACCTTTCATCATTCCAGGACTCGCTGTTTAAGTTAGAAAAGCATAACTTGTTATTACAGAGACAGTAAGGCATGTAGCAGAAGAACAGCTGCATTACAAGTGATGCGTTATTTATGATATGTAGGTACTGTGGGACTTATAGCACTGAAGGCAGGTGCTGTTGTGTGGGAAGTGTGCTAAGAAACAAGGGAACGGAAGCCAGACTGCTGGCTGCAGTAATAAGTAATGAGGCTCACAAGCTCAAAAGTGCTTAGAGAGGCAATTTTTGTTTAATGCCTCTGACCCAGAGAGAGAGAGTGCAGATTAATGATGATACAACGGATACTCCTGAGGGAGGGTGACAAGATGTGCAATCACAAGGCACATAAAAAGCAAAAGAAGTGGGAAAAAAAGTTATGAAGTTTTGTGAAGAAATTTAAACTCATCCCATTCGAAAGATATTTCTAGTTAAAAAAAAAAAAAAAAAAAAAAAAAAAAGCCAGTCCACGTAGTAAAGCAGATCATTCAAAAATTCATACAGACTGTATTGCTATGCAGATACCTTCACAGCAAAGAAATCTTACAGTGCTGCACTGACCAAATCTTACAGAGAAAGGGACCACAGCAGTTTCACATTAAATATCATTCAATACTTATATGTACTCTAAGCAGAATATCTGGTTATTCCACTCTTGCACAGACATTTACTACTGCAAACAGTTAAAATTCAGACATAGAAAGTACAGTTGTGTACACTTGCCATAAGTGTAGATGTTCGAGTGTATTCATTGTTGCAGTCATCACATTTGGGTTATCTGCCTGCAGGTAGTCCTCAGCCGGCCTGAATACCAGATTCTTCGGATTTCTGAGTCAAATGCTGTCGCTTCTTCCAGGACGTCAAGGCGTCAGGGGTATAAAACATGCAGCCGACACCATTACATCAGTTTTTCTTGTCCCAGATGTCAGGTGCCCCCACAATAGGAAGAAACTATATGGTATGGTACACCCACATCAAAAAGCAAATACACATGAAAAAAAAAAAAAAAAAAAAAAAAAAAATATATATATATATACATATTTACCAAACAAGAAGGAAAGATAGAGCTAAGAGAAGTCGGAGGGATGGAGGGAGGGTAACCAGGACTGCAACAGTGAAACACTTGAACATCTACATTTATGGTAAGTGTACACAACTGTACTATGCTCTTCATGTTTCACTGTTGCAGTCATCACATTTGGGTTGATTCCCAAAGCTAAGGAAGAGAGGAGATAGTTAAAGAGCATGAGGGCCAGCTATTAGGCCCTGCAAGACTGCTGTGTCAAATCCAGCTCTGGATTTAGAAAAGATAGGCAGGTGATAATGCTTGGTGAAAGTGTGTACAGAGCTCCAGGTAGCAGCTTCTCCTCTGAGAAATGCCGTAGAGGTAGATGCAGTCCTGGTGGAATGTGATCTTATCCCCTGTGGGGTACGTTTTCCATGGTGCTTGTAGCAGAAATGAATGCAATGGGCAATCCATTTGGAAATGGTTTGCTTTGAAATGGCCCTTCCCTCTGCCCCTGCAGCAAAGCCAGCTAGCAGCTGATCAGATTTTCTGAGAGGCTCAGTCCTGTCCAAATAGAATCTAAGTTGTCTGTGCACATTCAGAGAGTGCAGTATCCGTTCCCCTTTGTTTTGTGGATTAGGGAAAAAAGTAGGCAAATGAATGGACTGGTTTAGGGCCACACTAGACACCACCTTGGGCATAAAGGAAGGATTAGTCCTGAGGGAAACCCTGTCCGCATGGAAGATAATGAAGGGTTCCACTGCCATGAGGGCCTGTAATTCAGACACTCTTCTTGGTGAAGTGATGGCTAGAAGTAAGGCTACTTTCAAAGAAAGGAATTTCACCTCTGCTGTTGCAGCTGGCTCAAAGGGGAGAAGAGTGAGCTTTTCCAATACAAAGTTAAGGTCTCAGGCTGGAGTGGGAGCTCTCCTTGGGGGGGGATCTTAAATTTTTGACCCCTCTAAGGAATTGTTTTAGCAAGGGGTGAGAGAAGAGGGGTGGCTCAGTATTATAATGTGATGAAATGGCAGAGACATGAATCTTAATTGCCGAGAAAGATAGGCCCTTGTGGAGCATTTCTGTTAAGTAGTCTAAAATATGAGGTAAGCTGGGCACCATTGTGCCCATCCCCTGAGCCTGGCTCCAGGAACAGTATCTTTTCCACTTTTCAGCATAGGATTTTCTGGTACTAGGCCTCCTTGCCTCCAGAATGACATCCAGCACCTGCTTACTGAGGGATGCTACAGGAGAGCTCATGGAATTAGCCAGGCTGCAAGGTTCAGGGTTTGAAGCTGAGGGTGCAGTATCTGGCCCGCCTGCCAGGACAGCAGGGAAGGGGTCTGAGGCAGGTGCCATGGTTGTAGCAGTGTCAGACTGCACAAGAGGGGGTACCAGTGCTGGCATGGCCAGTCTGGTGCAATCAGTATTGTCCTTGGCTTGTCCTGTTTGATCTTTAGTAGAACCTTTGAGGGGGAAAGGCATAAACCGAGAGGCTTTCCCAGGTAAAGGACAGGGCATCCACTTTCCAAGCTTGACTATGGGGAGTTCTGGTGCAGAATTTGTTCAATTAGTAGTTCTGAGGGGAGGCAAACAGGTCTACCTCTGGGGTCCTCCATTTGTTCCTCAAGAGGTTGAATATTTTGGGTTCTAGTTTTCATTCATGTGGGTCCATGAGATTTCTGCTTAAGTCGTCTGCCAGGGAATTTAGTTTGCCTGGCAGGAATTGAGCTTGTAGGTGCACTTGGTAGCTCAAGGCTGTGCTCCAGACAGCCATGACTAGTCTGCAAAAAGGATAGGAGTGGGTTCCCTCCTGCTTGTTTATGTACCACATAACTGTGGTGTTGTTTGTCTTTACCAATAGTTGTCCTGGAAGAATAAGATCTTTGAAGGCTGTCAGAGCATTCTGTACAGCTAACATTTCTAGTTGATTGATATGCAGGTGCATCTGTCTCGTGTTCCATTTGCCCTGAATGCACTGCCCTGCCATGTGAGCCACCCATGCATAGTCTGATGCGTCTGTTGTTAGGGTTTGGGTGACAGAGGGTAGAGTGAAAGGGAGTCCCTTGTTGTGGTAGCAGGCCTCTGCCCACTAAAGAAACTCTGTCCTTAGACAAGGAACTATAGGAATCATAGGAATCATTGTTTCCAGGTCCTGAGAATGCTGACACCATATACTTTTTAGATACCACTGGAGTTTCCTCATATGCAGTCTTGCATATGGAATTAGCAGAATGCAAGAGGCCATGAACCCCAAAGCTTGCAGTATTTTCCTTGCAGAGAGCTGGGTTTTGTGGCCAACTGTTTCAAGTAGGTTGTCAAATGAACTTGTTTCTCCAGAGTGAGGAATGCCATCTGGGAAGTTGTGTTCAAGCTTGCTCCCAGGAATACAATTTGTTGGCAGGGTACTAGATGAGATTTCTTTTTGTTGATGGTGTACCCCAGTGCGATTAGAAGTTTCTTTACAAATGCCAGGTGTTGTAATAGCAAGTCCTGGCTTTCTGCCTGAATCAGACAATCGTCCAGGTATAGGTAAATTTGAATATTTCTCTGCCTGCAGAATACAATGGTTGGAGCTAGACACTTTGCGAACACCCTGGGCGCGGTAGATAAGCCAAAGGGAAGTGCAGAGAACTGAAAGTGCATGGAGCCCGCCCTGAAACGTAGGTATTGTCTGCAGGATTCTCTTATTGGGATGTGCAGGTAAGCTTCCTTTATGTCTAGGGTTGCCAGCCAGGCATCCTTGGCTAGCATAGGAAGAAGTTGTTGAAGAGTTAGCATTTTGTATTTTGGAAACACCAGAAAGGTGTTGAGAATAGAGAGGTCCAGGATAGGACGCCAGGAGTTTTATTTTCTGGGTACCAGAAAAAGTCTTGAATAAAAACCGTGTCCCCTTAGTTCTGTTGTGACAGTTTGAAAAGCCCTGATACCAAGAAGAGAGAGAACCTGCTGTTGGGCCTCTGCCCACTGATTTGGGGGGGGGGGGTCTGGCCAACCATTTGGGGTTGGTAGAGTGTGGAAGTGGAATCTGTATCCTCAGGAAACTATGTTCAAAACCCATCTGTCCTGGTTAATGAGTTCCCAGTTTTTGCATGCAGGGTGAGCTTTCCTCCTAAGGGATCAAGTAGTTGAGCAGGGCTTGGAAGGGTTAAGGTTAAGTCATTGTGCCATTTTTATGTAGGGGGGTGGCTTACTACTCCCTGTTATGGAAGTGGAAGCCCCTCACTGCTTAGATCTGTGCGTAGCCTGAGACTGAAGTCTTGATGGTCTGCTGTTCCTGGGTTTGGACTGAGAAGGCCTGGAAGGGACTGGAAAGGACCAGTTCTTTCAAGGCCAATGCCTACTGAATCTGGGAGGCTGTACTTGTAGAAAATCTTTAACAGTTTGCATAGATTTAGCTTTTTCCTCCATCCTTTTGAGAACTTACTCTGCTTTTTTGCCAAAAAGGCGGTCTTGGTTTAAGGGTGCATCCAGTAATTTAGCTTTAACATGATTTGACAAGTTTTGTTCCTTAAGCCAAGCATGCCTTCTAAGTACAGAGCCAGTGACAGCAGCCCTGCAAGATGCTTCTAAAGCATCAAAACCACATTGCAAAGTGTGTTTACCAACTTGTTCTGCAGAATGCATTAAATCTTGCAAGTCTGTGTTCAGCACAGTCAGGAATCATCATCATTTTCTGTTGAAGTAGTCCCATAACATGCTGCTGATACTTTAACATATGAAACTGGCAATTTAAAGCCCTAATGGCCAAAGTAGCAGAAGTGTATACCTTCTTACCCCATCTGTCTAAGGCTCTAGAATCTCTATCAGAAGGGGTAGGATTTTTGGCAGCAGTAGCCTTAATGCCTTTTGGTCCTTGGGAAATGGTCTCTGGATCCTCAGTAGGATTTTTGAAGAGGAACTTGTGAGAGTCAGGTACTCTGTAGTACCTGTCAGATTTTCTGGGAGCTAGAGGTAAAGTGTCTGGGGTAAGGCTAAACTCCAAGAAAACATCATCTACAATAGCCAGAACAGGAGGGATAGCTAGAGGCTTGTGTTGAGGCAGGAGTAAGAATTGCCCAAGTCTCTTTTTGGACTCAGAACAGTCCTGGCTTTCCCAGCGGAAATGCTCCCTAAGGGTATGCAAGGTTTCACCAAAAGAAAAATCTTCTGGAGGGAAAGCAGAGGGAATGGAATCCTCTGCATCAGAATCCTCATAAGTAGATAAGGGCAAATCCTGCTGATCAGAAGACGCAGAGATATCACATTGCTGATCAGAAGAATCAGAAAGAAAATCGGTTCTAAGTCTCTTAGAGAGGGAAGGCTGGCTTACCCTAATTTAGGTAATAAGGTCTTCAGCCATTTTGAACATTTGTTTTTGAGGCATATGTGCCTGCGTCAGCAATTTGGTCATCGGATTTCTAGGTGTAGTGCGAGTTTTAGGCCTGAGGAATTCAGTACTTCTAGTTAGAAATTATGCCATTGGTTTAATATGAAATTCTGTAGGCCTGAATACACCCTCAGAAGCCGGTGCCTACACAGCGGTTCCGGACCCATCCAAGGTAGAGACATCCGCAGGTTCCATAGTCAAAGAAGCATCTCGTGGCACACCGGACTCCGAATGGGTCTCAGTAGAGGCCTGCAAATTTGTAGTAGCGGGTATCAGGGACTGTGAAAGCGCCTCACTGAGTACGGCGGACTGGCGACTAGCTTAACGGAAGTGTCGGCGGCAGTTTCGGACCTATTCGGTCTGTCTTTATCTTTACGTTTTTTCAGAAGATCGGTAGTCGGATGGCTTAATGAAGCCATTTCAGAGTACGGAGATCGAGAACGAAAGTATTTAGCTACAAAAATACCCGACAACGAATAGTTTGGGCGTTGAACAAGGCACAAAACACGACAGCGAGGGAAATCATGGTCGGGGCCTAAACAGGTGACGCAGTAAGAATGAAAATCTCTAGGATGTATTTGCTTTCCACAGGCAAGACAATTGTTAATTTTTTTTTACATCGGTTAGAGCAAGAAAAAAGATCCCCAACGGGGTACTTATCTTTTTTGAAGACTTCGGGTCTGAAACTCGAAAAAGAAAATTTCAGGAGTCGGCCGACCGGCATTTGCGAGCTGCTTCTGCTTCGGGCACCGCATGACAAGAAAGACTGATGTAATGGCATCGGCTGCATATTTAATATCCCTGACGACTTGACGACATGGAAGAAGTGACAGCATCCGACGCAGAAATCCGAAGACTCTGGTATTCAGGCCGGCTGAGGGCTACCTGCAGGTAGATAACGCAAATGTGATGACTGCAACAGTGAAACACGAAGAACATCAGCTAACACCCTTCATGCATTATTTTGGCCAGTCTCACATGAACATGTCTATGTGCTCTGCTCCTTTGTTAAAAATATTTTAGCCTCCACTAACAGCAGCAATGCAGATTTCCTCAAATGAACTCCAAGGAAAAAATGCATCTTTAATCTGAAGATTTCCCCCATTACCCTGCCCAGTGCCTTCACTAGACAGTTATTTAATTTTAATTACATTCTCCAGCAAGCTAATAGGAGGCAGTCGATTTGCTTTTTGCAAACATGGGCCGACCATGTTTATTATTTACAGTTCATAACATCACTTCATATCTAGGCATCTAACTTCACATTTGATTTCAGACTTGCAGTTGCTGGTCCGTCTTTTCCTTAAACTTTCAGAAAAAATACAGCTTTAACTTGTTCACTCACTTTTGCAAAGTCCCACCACACCACACCGCTCGTCTCCCTGGCAATTCATAACATCTGTAATTTCACTCTTTTAGCTATACATTAAAAGTACAATTTTTTTCAATTATTTTTGGTGTCAGTCTGCAGTGAACTGTCACATTTCAACATTTCTGCAAAGACTTCAGGAGCATGTGTGTTTTCTTTCTACAAGAAGGAAAAAAATATTTTCTGTTTTCATGGGCACTGCTGTTCAAGCCGTGTTAGACTTCTTGAGTCCTGGAATCCTACATGCTTCAGGGCCCTCTCAGATGAGATGAGTTTACAATACCAATATATTTTCCTTGACTGGACTGTTTAAAGCTGGAGGTTATTCTCTACCCAATAGCATTGATGTTTCGGCTTTGCTTCCATTTTTAAAACATGCCCCTTCTTAACAAGGGTACAGATACCATTTCTCATGCCAGTGATGTATGACAAACCTTCATGTTCTTCCAAACAACCTGACAAGGATCATTTCTTCCAAAGGAAAGTGAAGAAAAGCCTTCTAGATTCTTCTAGATTTAAAAACTGTAGCATGCTTTTTCACAATATAATGATTCTTCTGCATAGGTCGGCATCACTAATAACATTTGCCTCTAAAAACTCACTCACTTCATATGTTTACTGCTATTTATTTGTTGGTTTAAGTGGGATAGCCTGACAGGGCATAATCCACTTACTATGGCAACCAAGAAAGCAAAACTCCACAACAATGTGCAACATATTTAAAAGGGACCATAAGCTGTGCATTCACTATTAGAGACTTGCTCATTTTCGGGGTCCACTCTAAATTAAGTTAAACACCCAAATGTCAAGAAATTTACAAAGCTGCAGTTTAGTGTGTTTTCTTTTCCTTTTTTCAGGATTGGTGTTAGCAATATGGTCACACAAGGTCGGGTTCATAAACTGTGAAGCCAGCAGATCTCGTTTCACATGTAATATCAAATTAGTTTACCTTACAATGTGCTCTAGATGAGGAATAGTAGTAAATCTAAACAAAACTTCCAAAAATACTATTCAGAAAAGCACCACTGAACCAAAAAAAAAAGTGCAAAAAGCTCCATATGAACAGTTTTACAGTTGTAAATCAAATAAAATCACATAAAGAGCCTTTAAGGGTGAGTAAGCACGCACAGGAGAAATAATATCCCCCTCTCTCTCTCTCACTCACACACACACACACACACACACACACACACACACACACACACACACACACACACACACACACACACACACACACACACACAATCTCCTTTCAGCTGTTCCTCTTAGGGGTCACCACAGTGGATTAATGGTCCTCAGAACAAGTGGCAGTAGAGTTTTACTGTATTGAGTTGCCAGCCTGATGCCCAATCTTCCTCAGAAGGCACACACTCACACCTATGTCTAATTTAGAATGTGCAATCCACCAACAGCATGTCTTGGGAATGTGGGAGGAAACCAAAGCATCCGGAGGAAACCCACACAAACATAGGCAGGACATGCAGACTCCACACAGAAGGCACTCCAACACACACACACACACACACACACACACACACACACACACACACACACACACACACACACACACACTAAGGGATGCAAAAATTAACCATGAACAAGTTCATGAGAGTCTACACAACTTACAGTCAATTCATACAAACTGCACTTATTTTTAAGTATACATATATCAGAGCCTCCTCTCAAATTAATGATAGTTTGCATCCCACCCAAGTACACTCTTCCAGGGCTTCACTACCCTTTCTATGAAACATTATTCCTAGAACTATGACACGTACCCTGAAGCTACATCTGTGCACCTGGAGGTGGTGTAAATCACTGCTGCTCACAATATCTGGTAACGTACCGTACAGAATTGTCTGGATTTTTATAAATATATAAATAAATGACTGACCAGGGCTAATTTTTACATCTACTTTCCTGGATAATGAACACACACAACTAAGACAGCATGTAATTTCATGCTGAAATTAACAGATGTTTCAATAATTTTAATTTTTGAACTTCAATTTAGATTCCCACAGAGAACAAGGTCACCTGCACACCAATATGGAGCATCCACACAATTTGTGTATAATTCATGAACTGTATATTTCTGGATTTGCTTAATAATTCATTCTTGACCAATGGCTGTCTTCTGCTTACAGTCTCGATCAGTCACAAACCTCCAATGTTTCGAGTCACAGTTAGACCTTCCTTTATTCTCCTCGCACAGATGGGTGCTTTGCCATCAGAGCTTACATGAGGAAATATCTGGTTGTCAATAAATGTGGATAGACAAGTTTTTTAGCTTTGCCTGAACTATGAAAATAACAGGAGAAAAACACAGAGGTGCAACTTTGTGTGTTCCTGCATCACTGCACTTGTTTCTCCAGTGCCATTCCTGGCTGGTCTGCTTTCTGTACAGTCTTCCTGCACTCTGTGCTCCAGTTTGCTCCCATATCCCAAAGATGTACAAGTGATCTGTGTATCTTCCAAACTACCTGGAAGCGTATGTATGGAAATCTCGTAAGGGCTGGTACAAGAGTTGCCCCAGCATCACTATGATCATAAACTGACTAAGTGGGTAATCAAAGAATGAATAAATGCAAAGGCTGGGATGCATCTCTTACTAGAAGCAACATACTAGCTGGGAGGTACACAGGTAAAGTACTTTATTATACTACATTTCAAAGTTATCATCTGAAGTCCTTGTACTCCCCAGAAATTTTCAATTACCCCTTGCTTCCTGTTACCTGATAAGGTGATTACCCCTGCTTCCTGTCACCTGATAAGGTGATTACCCTGCTTCCTGTTACCTGATAACAAGGTGTGCCAATATCATACTTGACAGCACAGTGCTATCCTTGACAGAGTACAAATCCCATGCTTTTACACACTGCTTATACTCCAAAGATCTACATTTTCATGTCAATCAAATTATCGTTCTCACAGAATGACATCCATGGCCTCAACAGTCCTTCAAAGCACACAACTTATGTGCATTACCTAAAGTCTCCGTCAGCACCTCATATAGCTGCAGCGGGAATGTCGATAACTTAAACCAGGTCCTCCTCTGCTCGCACAGGCCAATTATAGTAATACCCAAGATTACTGTCACAAAGTGCACAAGTTTTCATTTTTTTTTTTGTATTAAACACCAACTTCCATTTTACCACTAACACTGTCAATCATAGGTGCGGTTATTCTATAAACTAGTTATACAAATGGGACCAGTGGTTACTGGATAATGCATCTGACTAAACATCAGAAAACTGCAGGTTTGACTCCAACCTGGCTTGGCTGACATTTATGTCAAGTGTTGGCAAAACAGTTAAGGCATTAACCTCTCAGACATAAGGTACAGGGTTTGATTCTGACCACTGGTTATTGTCTAGACTTGTAATAGTCTGCAGGCTGATAGCTTAGTACTTACCTATGAATCTATGGACTTAGTGGGTATACAACAGTAAGCACTAAAGGTTACAGAAGAAAACTAGCACAAAAAGGGAGAGAACAAAATAAACAGATAAGAACATAGTGCTGAGAATGATAAAAAACACATGCAAACACTGACACATACATACTGGAATGTGGCCACAGCTTGACGGGAGACAAAATAAAATGGAGACTGGAATCATATACAGGAGGGGAACGGCAGAGAAGGAAAAGAGCTGCTAAAAGGAAAAGGGGAATACCAAACAAAAGGCCACATACTGACCCTAATGCTGTAACCATGGATGTCGCTGCCATAAAACTTGGCGCTGGACAGTATGCAGACTTAATAAAAGGCAGTATCAGGTGCTGTGTGTTTAGGGCGAGGTCCAGTCTTTTTACTGGTAACTTTCATAAGATGGATACATTTGTAAAGATTAACTAGATCATTGTCTGGTATACATCAATGGTACAAATAAATAGTTGCCCTGTGTCCCAGCTAGCAAATGCCATTTCATAAATTATGTGGATCAGTGATTACATTACAAGTGAGGACCCCATGAAATCATACTTTGATAGATGTGCAGAGGGTAACAGAAATATAAAATTTTATAGGTTTTAGGGTGTGAACTGTGCTAACCACTGGTGCCTCTAAGCCTAGCCATGAATCCCAAATCTGACAAATTCTGGTACCCTTAGTAAGTGTAAGCAGGGGCCTGGAAGATGAAATATTTACAAGTAGGCGCCTGGTAGATGAAACATTTATAGGCGGTTTGTGTTCATTAGAGACATATGTGCCAAACAAGGAATGAATTTCCTGTTCACCACTTAATTATCCAAGTTACATATGAATTAGCTTAGGGAGAAACTTTGCTTCAACTGGATAGGCAGCCTGTTTCAGAGAAGGGATAGTTTGGGATACATACCTGTTTCCCCAGCAGGTTCTATTTATATCACAGGCAAGGTTAAAGTCTTTATAGTGAGTAATTCTGGTGCTGTTTGTTTTGCAGCTATGTAGGAGATCCATCAGAGTGAGGTCTGACAATGCCCTGTAAGCCAGGCATAGATCTCCCCTCAACAGTCTGTAGGAGACAGAATACAGGGATAGAACTTTGAAGCCATCTGCATAAGATATATTATTTATACATAGTATTCTTTTAGTGAAGATGCTCCAATTGTTGGATGCGCCTGTTTAGGTACATACCAAAGGGGGCATTGTACTTGATGACAGGTCTGATGAATGCCAAATACAGTACAACAATGGCATCCTTTGGACCTCAATACCTTTGTTTATAAGTTGCATAACACAGAATGCTTTCCTCAGTCCAGTAAACACGATGATGAAAGTCTAGATTACTGTCTACATGTGCCTCAAAGTCCATGACTACTGGGTCAACTCTTAGGGCTTTGTTGTCAATATCGGTTACCAGGGGTGGCCGACATCCAGAAGGATACTATTACATATCGCCTGGCATTTAGTTATAGTCTATGGCTCTATCACCTGTGTGTGTCTGTGTGTGTGTGTGTGTGTGTGTGTGTGTGTGTGTGTGTGTGTGTGTGTGTGTGTGTGTATGTATGTATATATATGTGTGTGTGTGTGTGTGTGTGTGTGTGTGTGTGTGTGTGTGTGTGTGTGTGTGTGTGTGTGTGTGTCTGTGTGTGTGTGTGTGTGTGTGTGTGTGTGTGTGTGTGTGTGTGTGTGTGTGTGTGTCTGTGTGTGTGTGTGTGTGTGTGTGTGTGTGTGTGTGTGTGTGTGTGTGTGTGTGTGTGTGTGTGTGTGTGTGTGTGTGTGTCTGTGTGTGTGTGTGTGTGTGTGTGTGTGTGTGCGCTCGTTAACTCTTCTTAGAGAACATTAGAGCTGGGGGGGATGTATGACAGTATAGCATCCTCATTTCCAAGTCAAAGTGGTACACGGGCAAGAATGCAATGATTGCAACACAGAACACACACTACGGACCAGACTGCCTCTACAGTATTTAAACAAACAGTCTTATATTTCTTTATAACAAATGGAACAGCAGGCCATTAGCATTTGCAAATGAATGAGTGCAACTGACCAGATTTTCACCTTGAATCGTTCGGTTACTCATAAAATCTGTGCTTTTTTGACAAATCACTGATGGGTGTCAGGCTTCTTATCCTTCAGAAAATGTATTCTAATGCAAAACCTTCTATTCTATCAACTTTCTATGTTTATAAGAGTGATATTTAACATCTGTCCCTGATTTTGGCCATTTGTCACTCCATTATTTTTGGGCTTTGTCCAGATATCTTGTGCTAAGAGGTTGAGAGATATGGTGAATAGCTGATTTATTCCCAAAAAGAAAGACAGAAAGGATAGGGAAGCTTGATATAAACTGAATAATGGATACTGTATGGAAAAAGACAAGAGGAAGAATAAAGCAATGAAGAAACGGTGAAAAGGAGGCACAGCCTAGATAACCACGTTAAAAACAGCAACTTTTTGGAGCTCTGCAGAATAATCTAAACTTACAGGGAAAAAAATATCTTTTATGAAAAATTTCTTCATGGACCATCAGGTTAACTGTTTAGACCTACCTCCAAATATTATAAAGTTTTATAAAAATTTTACAGTCAGAATTACTTCACTGACACCTCTTTGGGAAAAAAAAAGATATGCAGCTGATGACATCTCACTTCGGGAGTAGTTATCAATGTAAATAGTTTTCATGAGGAATTAGACAATCTGAGAGAAAACTGCTCAAGACAAACTGACATTTTTAAGGAAATACTAGAACAGAACCATACCAAAATTGCAGACATGGAGAAAAGATTTAGATAGAAGAGTGAAATAGAAGAAACAAACAGAATACCTACCAAGACAAAACACTTGGCTACTAAACAAATTAGATGATCCGGAAAACAGAGAAAGGAGATGTAAAAGAAGACTTTTCGGTTTACTAGAAAAAAACAGAAGGAGATTATTTAATTTCTTTTCTAAATTCTTGAATATGCGAAGTATTAAACCTTCAAGAAGGGCTCTCCTATGGCATTGAAAGAGCACACAGGACTACAGATAAGCCTATACCTACCTCTTCATTTTCACCTCCAGTATCTATATAATTAAATCTCTCTCTTATACTATATTCTACTCTCAGTTTATGTACTTTCTCTCTCTCTACTCCTCATATGTAAATATTGTAAATAGCATGTAACCTTACACCTTCTTTTCATACAGTCAAACCTGCTACTTGAAGGAAACTACTAAATCTATTGTATCTACCTTCCTGAATGATGTTTTTCGAAGTATACTGCGTGTATTTGCTTTTTTTACTAACTGTATTCAATGTAATGTTATTCCAAATGTATATATTTTATTACTATCTTTTACACTATGTAACTTAGATTGTATTTGCTTTGCTTTTGGAGCTTTTCTCCCCGGGCCTCCACTGAAAATGGGTACGTTCTGGCCCAGTGGACTTCCCCGGTAATCAAACTGGAAATAAATAAATAAATAAATTATACTGATAAAGAATGACAGCATGGAGAAAAGTTCCCCTGAAATATTGTCAATGTAACATAAGAACCGAGTATTCATCTACAACTATAGAAGTCAGGAAAAGCTGGCGTCCACTCGTGGATCGTCTTAAACAGAATGGATTAGAAACTCAGATAACTTTCCCTGTAAAAATATGCCTATCAAATGCTGCCAAAACCTTCAATAACTTAGAATATTTCTAGGACTGGGACAAAACTAAGCTAAAAACATCTACATGTAATTAACAAATATAAAGGTAATTTAACAATATAAGGGGATTTTATCGGTCTATTAGATGACACAGATACAAGCAATAAGAGAAATATTAGAATGAGCTCAGTTACGAAAACATTCAAAAAACTGGACAGAAATCCCCACTTTAAGACACATTAAGTTTGATGGTCTCTAATTCGCTGCATTTTACTCACCATGCTTAAATAAATGGTACATAAACAAGAACTGATAAATGCAAAAATGATAAAATTGAGAAATTAATGTTATATATCTGATCATAGTACCCTCATCCTAAAAGTCTAAATCAACTTTAAAAAGCCATCATTCATGACTAGAATACCTGCTTCCATAAAAAAAATAAATAAAGGACTTTAAACTCTGGCTCATATCTGAACTTAATTTTTTTTTCTAGATACAGGTACTACTGATGATATTAATATAGTCAGGACTTGGGACTAAAAATCTGAAGTTTACATATTTGGTAAAACTCTAACCTGGTATAAAGAAAAAATAAAAGAATGGGAAATCAGTTTTAATACATATCCAATTACAAAATCAGCAACAGAGGCTCCACCGGAAGAACAGCGATCCGTAGTTAAAATAAAAGCTCCAAACAGTCACGAAAGGAACGCTGCGGCTTGCAGGCAGTGGATGACTGCCTTATACTGAAATATTTCAAAGAACGAACCACATCTACGACAAATGAAACACCAATTCTGGCACAATAAGTAACCTGTTGGTTACATGAATGAACTCCAAAACAAGAAAAGCCACCAACTCAAAAGGTGGATAGAAGCTTCCTTTATTCAGTGAGCGCTTTCACCCCAAGCGGGTTTCTTCAGACTGTACAAAAAACTAATGGCAGCACAGCCCATATATACCTTAAGTGATCAGCTGACTAATAATTCAATTAAAAACATTATTCTTAAAAACAAGTCTAAAACATAAACAATTCTAAGACATAACAATTTGTAGCAGCTTTTATACAATCAATATACTAAATATGATGCATCAAAATGTGCAAAGGAGCTTAAAAAATATACTAAATATGATGCATCAATATGTGCATAGGAGCTTAAAAATAAATATATAAAAATATATATATAAATATATATATAAATATATATATATAAATATATATAAATATATATATATAAATATATATATATATATAAAAATATATATATATAAATATATATAAATATATATAAATATATATAATAATATATATAAATATATATAAATATATATAAATATATATAATCAAACAATTCAACTCATCATAAACATTTACCACATAACCACTAGATGGTGCTGTATTACATAGAAAAATGCATTAATGTGTATATGTATGAGCACAATCAATATAAGCATCACTATAGATAATTGTTTGATTATATATTTTTATATATTTATTTTTAAGCTCCTATGCACATATTGATGCATCATATTTAGTATATTTTTTAAGCTCCTTTGCACATTTTGATGCATCATATTTAGTATATTGATTGTATAAAAGCTGCTACAAATTGTTATGTCTTAGAATTGTTTATGTTTTAGACTTGTTTTTAAGAATAATGTTTTTAATTGAATTATTAGTCAGCTGATCACTTAAGGTATATATGGGCTGTGCTGCCATTAGTTTTTTGTACAGTCTGAAGAAACCCGCTTGGGGTGAAAGCGCTCACTGAATAAAGGAAGCTTCTATCCACCTTTTGAGTTGGTGGCTTTTCTTGTTTTGGAGTTCATTCATGTAACCAACAGGTTACTTATTGTGCCAGAATTGGTGTTTCATTTGTCGTAGATGTGGTTCGTTCTTTGAAATATTTCAGTATAAGGCAGTCATCCACTGCCTGCAAGCCGCAGCGTTCCTTTCGTGACTGTTTGGACATATCCAATTACAACTGATACAAGCTAAAGCCAAATATTCAAAAGAAAATAAACCTTTATCAAAAGAAATAGGAAGTCTAAATAAAATATATTTAGAACATAAATCCAAGCGTAATTCCAAACAACCACCAACAACTGTGCGAATGCAAAATTCACTAAATTTATTCTATGACAGGCATGAACAACATGAAGATATGAAAATGCAGATAAAACAAATTAAAGTTAAGCGCTTTCACCCATTAACACAGGGTTTCATCAGAACTCACTAACCAATTACTCTCAGACGCTTAAATGCCTTTTCTGGCGCCAACATACTTTCAAAATCTTAAAGACATATCGCAGCAGTATCACTTGAAACGTAAACATGCAAGTATATCAAGCTGCATGATATAAATAGATCGTATAAGTGTATACTTGTACTAAATATAAATATGTATAATAAGAATATACATTAGGATTACTGTTGAAATACAAATGAATAAATAAAATAAAATAAGTATATAATATACATCCTTCATCTCTACAGTTATCACTACCAAATACATGTTGCTACCTATATGCGATTGCATAAGTAATACAAAAATAAATGTAAATAGCTGACAATTGTAACTTGTTCATTCCTATAATACTATTAAAAATTTAAATAAATACACTATCATTTTGTATATAGATTAATAAATCAATAAATAAATACTATTCTTCCAGGTGTAAGGTGACATGATTGACTACAATACACACACTTGGCATAAATCTGATGATGTTACATAAGTACAGGGAACCTGTACATGCATGTAATTGTATAAAAGAAACATTAAATATTAGTATAAATATATATGAATTATTAATTTTAAAAATTAATATTGTAAAATGAATAAAATATCCTCATATACAATGATGTTGAAAATCCATTACTTCATACATGTAAAAAATAAATAAAATTATTCTTTTAAAAAATTATTCTTTAAAAAAGTTTTTTTAAAAAACAAGTTATCCAAAAAAATCTTTGTTTAAAAAGAACTATCGTGTTCATTTAAAATCAATATAATCTCATTATAATCTGTGTCAATGTAATCTGGGGGCTGTGACATAAAATAAACATGGTATTGTGATTAATAAATCTTGGAATACAATAGAGGTTTGATTGATATGTGGTCATTCAAACCTGGGGGAGTGGTGGCATCCAAATAAATTTGCCACCATACTTCTTTATAGCTTAACAAACTTTTTATATCTCCTCCCAAGGGGCTAGGTTTTAATACTTCTAAAATAATAAATTTGAAGTTGTGATCTTCTCCTTCATAAAAAAATGTGTTTGTATAAAGCATTGTTCATGTCTTTAGTTTTAATACTGTAAGAATGGTCATAAATTCTTTTTCTTAAATTCCTCACGGTCTTACCAACGTAAAAACTAAAACATTTTTGACATATACTTAAATATATGACCATTTTACTATTACAGTTACCTAGTTTACTGTAAACACAACTTTTTAATTCATTGTTTAACTTAATAATAAGTTTGTCTGACATATATTTACATTGTCTACATGACCCACATTTTAAACTTGTATTTATCACTTTGTTTTTGTCTGTCTTTCTTTCTTTCTTGTATTCCACCATATTTTTTATATTGCTACCCATCTTAAAAATAAAATTGGGTTTTGTACCTATTACTTTTGTGATTTGAACATCATTAAATATTAAATGCCATGAGTCACTTATAATGTGTTTAATATAACTAGCTGCCATATTATACTGAATTACGCATGATTTTTTATATCTATTACTAGAAATCAAACCTGTTTCTCCCACTTTTAAATCTGTATCAGTCAGTTGTCCTCTAAAACTATTACTTAATACAGGTTGATATCTAGTTTCCCTGAATTCCAAAATGTATGTAATAGTAGAATCCATCATATGATTGGGATAACCTCTTTGTGAGAACAATTTTTTTATATATTCTAATTCCTTTCTTAAATCATTGTCGTTAGACGTCATGCATGCTGAACGTATACATTGACCCTTAAAAATGTTATTTTTTAATTTGTCTGGATGGCAGCTGTTATAATGAAGATAGCTGTTAGAAAAAGTGTCTTTTCTATAAATAGACGAAGAAACTTGTTGTGCCTCATATTTTATTAATGTGTCTAAATATGGTACACCTGTATTATTGTAGGAGTGTGTAAATTTCAAATAGTTACTACTTGAATTTAAAAAATAGATAAATGTATCCAATAATGTCTCATCTGCTCCCCACAATATATAAATATCATCTAAAAACCTTGAGTAATACTTGACGTGTTTAAAGAGTTCACATGTGAATAAAATATTGTCTTCCCAGTTCAGCATGACCAAATTTGCATATATTGGGGCACATGCAGCACCCATAGCGACATCTCTAATCTGTTTAAAGAGTTCTCCTTCAAAATATATATAATTGTTATCGAAAACTATGGACATCATTTCCTGTAGTAAACATATTTTATTCCAATCCATACTAGTGTGTTTTCTTATACTATTACTAAAGGCTATGAGTCCTTCATCTTTCGGAATACAAGAAAACAAATCTATCACGTCAATGGTTAAGAATATAATATTGTCTAAATTAATATTTTTTGGAAAATTCATTAAAAATATCCATGAATCTTTGACCATGTGAGACACATTCTCATAGATAAATTTCAATTTTGAGTCTATATATCTTCCTATTGGGAAGGTTTTAGAATGACTGCCTGACACTATTGGTCTAAAAGGGGGGTCAAAGGTGTCCTTATGTATCTTAGGGATACCTACAAATGTAGCCAGTTGTGGGAATTCTACCCTCAAAAATTCATATTCTTCTCTAGTAATTCTTGCTTCAATGTAATATTCTTCTATATATGAATCTATTCTACAATAAGCTATATTAAGTTCATTGATAGAGATGGTAATGTAATTACCAGAATGGTGTAATATGTCATACATTTTCATAATGTACCGAAAATTGTCATACAAGACTATACCACCCCCTTTGTCAGGCTTCATTACTCTTATGTTCTTATCATTAATAATTGTGTTTAGCAAATTACTGTCCTCTGTACTCAGATTACTGTGTTTAGTCATTTCTTTCAATTTCTTATGTTCATAATAAATTTTCCTTGATGTAATTTTATCATATAAGTCCACTTTCGGATGAGGAGGCGGATTGAACATACTTGTTTTTTTTAAAAAAGAAATTTCATCATCATCATGTGATCTTATTTTATTTTCATTACTCTGTGTATTATTAAAAAATAAATCTAAATTGATTTTTCTAACATATTTTTTGAAATCAATAATAGTGTGTACCAAATTAAATTTAGGGTTAGGTATAAATTTCATCCCCTTACTGAATAAATTAAAATATTCCTTTCCAATAACACTATCTGTATAATTAAATATGTTAAAATTGTCAAGTGTGTGTATGTTGCCTTCTACTTTAATAGCTTTGTTCTCATTGCTATCGTCTTTGTTTAACACCAAGTCCTGATTGGTGTTCAATACTGTTAAAACCGCCTCAAATACCCTATATCCCAAACATATGCATAATTTGTCAAGAGAGTTAAAATACAATCAAAAAGCAATACTATTTTGGAAACAAATGTTAAAATAAATCATCTACAGATACTGGTGATACTCTTGATGCTTTCAGACACCATTGTATATCACTAAATCAAAATTCTGAAATTGAAGTTAATACCCCAATTCTGACTTATCGATTAAGAAGCTCTCTCCTGAATTAAAAGATACCAACTCCAGAAAAACGGAAGGTTGCACCAAAACCAATCTCCAGACAAAAACGGCAGCCAAAACAATCCGCTTGCTGCCTACTCACAGTAAAAATCAGCTGATCCAAACGAGCAATGGTAAAATCCAAAACAGCTTTAATGAAACAAGCCAAATGTAGAGCATTCTGATGAAGCTCGCTATCTGCGAGTGAAAGCGCTCAACATTTGGCTTGTTTCATTAAAGCTGTTTTGGATTTTACCATTGCTCGTTTGGATCAGCTGATTTTTACTGTGAGTAGGCAGCAAGCGGGTTGTTTTGGCTGCCGTTTTTGTCTGAATTAAAAGATAATTTATACAAACACAATTTCCTGTAAAGCGATCTCAGAGAAAGTCAAGCAACTTAAACCTAATGAAACCCAGGTGTAGATGACGTAATAATACTAGAAATATATAAACCATTTCTTCCCTCCATCAACTCATTTTTTTCTTTCACAAAACTCTAATAGAAGTTAAACATCAGGAAACAATTCCCTCTTCATGGAAATATTCAATAATTACATCCATAATGGAAAGAAAAAAGAAACATCTCCACCTATGTTCCTCATATAGGCCTATATCACTTCTAAATGACTACAACATTTTTTATGTCCATTCTTTCTGATACAAGAACCCATAGCTCAATTAATTAATCTGAACCAAACAGGCTTTTTGTATTAAAGACAAACTCATAACAACATTAAAAAAATACTAACTCATACTATAATACCATTTAAATAACAGGAAAGAAAAAGCTTCTCTAATTAGTTTAGATACTGAGAAAGCCTTTGATTCTCAGCATTGGATTTATTCAAAGAATTAGAATTCTTTGATTTTCCTGATTTAACTCACTTCTGAAGAATATTTATAAAAACTAGTGTGTGTGTGTGTGCGTGTTTGTTAGACTTGGTCCGTTCATGTTGGAATATGTTTCCTTGGTCAAGGATATCAAACAGCGCCATCCCCTCTATCTGATATTTGCTATAGCCATTGAAATTTTAACAATCTCTGTGCAAGCAAATCCGCATATTAAAGGTTATTTGCAACTCAAGATCAACTCCAAAGGAGTTGTATTCTATAAAACTATTTCAGTCTTATTCAGGTTTTCACTTTAATAATTCAAAATCCACAAATACATAAAACAAATTCATAGGTAAACAAGTTACATCATTTGAGCATTTAGGCATCACTTTATTGAAATATACTGATGAAATAAGTATATACTATAACAATATTATATTAATAATTTCAGATTTATCTTCCAAATGAAACAAAACTGCATACTTTGAAGATGGAGTACAATTAATACAATTATTTTCCCCAAAATATTATATGTAATACAAGCCCTCTCCCTCTTACCACACAAGGCTCATATATAAGAAACCAATAAGCAATTAACCTTGGAGTGTAGGGGAACAATGTTCCTGAAATTGATTATTATGTTAAAACATTTGTCTTTAAAATAATACTAAATTGGGTGGACCATAATCATAACTCTAACTGGAAAATTCTACATTTAGTTCTCCTTAATACAAATAATGAGTATACAGGAAATAATAAAATCAATCAAGACTATTTAATTTATCATTATATATGTAACTACAATCTTTCTACTCCTTTATTCTCCAGTTTTATAAATTATATTTTTAAAACATTTAGAAATACAATTCTAAGCAGAATAGACATGAAACTTTGGTTTGAGACCATCATTCCATTTAGCATAACTAAGAAACTTTTACATCAAAACCCACACACATAAATTCTCTACTTGGGAATATAAGAATTTCGTTTTTGGCACTAATGCTTGAAAGATTTAAAAGTAACAGAGTTGCAACAATGTATTACTGAATTCAACTTAGATTCACAAGGCTGGTTATTGTTACAGAATGCAAAATTACAGACATGTGATAAATGCTTAACACTTGAACTTGCATCATAAATAAAATCCTAAATCCAGCATTTCTATAAAATAATATATAATAAATCTAAAGTAAATAATCTCGGCTCCATACTTTAGTGTGCATTACAAGAATTTTATAAATGACAAATTCTGGAATCATATTACATTAGGTCATATCACTTCTTTACCTGTAGACTAGAAATCTCAAAAAAATGAGTTCTATCAGAAAAAACATCTTGGTCTCATTGACATGTTTTCACCTGTAAATTTTTTTATAGATCCTTCCTAACTCCAAACAGATTGGCAAAAATAGCAGTATAAATTGCAGGAGATGTACTCAAATACATAATGTAGATTGGATACATGTTTTCTTTGTCTGCTATTCTTTAAAACCCTTTTGGAATAATGTTGAAAACTTTATGGTTTAATACCTTCACATTATCTAAGTTTCTAATCTTATTTAATGTAAATGAAAATTACAATACAGAAATGATCGATTTTCTAGTTCTTAGAGGTGATAAGAAAAAATATCACTAAACAATGCATGACAACCTCACCACCACAATTTGAAGAATTTTTGTCTTTCCTAAAAGAAACTATCAAAAACTAAAATAAAAGAAAGCAAGATATATATCCAAAAACATTTAATAATTCCTTTGATAAAATTAACATTTCTCATTGATTTATTTCGACAGAACCCTGCCTCATGAAATTATCCACTGGGTCAGGAACCCATTTTCAGTGGAGGCCCGGGGAGAAAAGCTCCACAACTTAACAGTCACATATAGACAATTTACAAACTATAAAGACAGTATAAAAACTTATCAGTATGTATCAGAAATTATATAAACATAGGTAACATTTAGTAGTATAGTACAAAAACTTGAGTTGTTTCTTTTGGCATTGAATGAAAACATGGCAGTTCTTGCTGAAACAATTATAATGGTAGTAGAGCTGTGTTGCCGTCAGGGTAAAAATTATTCTAAAACTATGGAACTGGGTTAGAATTAAGTAGTGCATGTTATATGGTGGTTTGTTTATTTTGCATTGGCATATGGGGTTATCTAGGAACTACGTTTTTAATGCTATTTTCTATTTGGGTAATATGGGGGGGGGTAAGGAGTTCTATTTTTTGGCAATGCTATGGGAGAGAAAGGATTGCCCAGCTCTTTTATTGGGCTTGGTTACACTTAGTAGCAATTTGTTGGAGGATCTAAGGCTATGTGAAGGAATAAAAGTTTGAAGCACTGATGAGATTGCTGGGCAGGTATTGGATTTATAAATTAGTTTATGGGCTAGCATTAGTTGGGTATAGCAGAGCTGGTTTGGGAAATCCAACCAGTTCAGTTCAGAGATTGCTTGACAGTGGTGTGAGTGGTTAGGCTTTCTTGAGGCAAATTTAGCTATTTTATAGTAACAAATTACTGAGGGATGAGTGAAGTTTAGTAAAGATGGCGCTACCATAAAGTAGGGCAGGGAAAAGTAAAGTACCTGCCATTTTTGTTTTGGTGTTTTTTTGTCCATGTAGAGATTTAGATGGTAAAGTTTGCCAAGTTTAAAGTGTGCTTTCTTTATTGTGTTGAGAATGTGTGTTTCAAAGGTGTTTTGTCATCAATTGTAATACCTAGTAGTTTGGCAGATTTTACTATTTCTATTTCAGTTCTGTCTTTAGAGAAGACTGTGAAGTCTATATCTGGTGGTTTTGAGGAGAGTAATAGAAGTTTTGTTTTTTTGGAGTTTAGTGAATCTGCGTTGGTGGTGCTGCGGTAGCTTTGTCACCTCACAGTAAGACGCTGTCCGGTTCAATTCTCAGCTAGAGCGTCTTCTGCGTGGAGACATGCGTGAATGGGCGTACCTTCGTTGAAGGTTGTGCGTCAGGGCTGGCAACTTGGCACATAAAAATCAACTGCCAATCATTAGCGGACCGGAGTTCCGCTGTGGCGACCCCTAACAGTTGTGAATTTGTAGCCCTGATTTGGTCTCTGTAAAAGCATTCTGAGTAACTGTGAGGAGGTCAGAGAAATTGTTTGATACACAGATTATAGTTGAATCATCTTCATATTGGATAATTTTACCTACTTGTGAGACTTTGTGGAGGTCATTAATAAAGATGTTAAAGAGTAGTGGTCCCAGAATGGAACCAGTAATCTATATTACTTTCATTTTTCAGGCATTCTGTAAATATTGTATACAGTTTTATTTCTTTTGCTTTATTTTGTTATTATTTGCGACTATTCTATTTGTATCTTTGTTCCATTGTTTTCCAAAACAAAAAAAAAACTTTTTGAGGGGAAAAAACTCTGAAAAGCAACTGCTTCTCAATGCAGACTACTTACTGGCAGTGAAACAAGACATCAGCAGTTAAAAGACGGGATTCGGAAAACAAAAAGCAGCAGACAATGAAATGCAGAGTGAATAATACATTATCTACTACCGTTCCCCGTGCTTTTTTATCAGCTACGGAGAAAAAGAGAATAATGAATTAGGGATACAAAGCAGGATGTTTGTCGAGCTTAACCAAGACATTATGCACATTCACATGACATCAGCTGCTATAGGAGCAGATTAGCTTCAATAGCAGCACTATATTATTAAAAATGCATGCTCAGAAAAATGTTTTCAAACATCCATAACTTTATGTGAGATGCATTTTTTTTATAAAATCATACTTCAGGAAGTACACCACAAATATTTTTACATTAACTAGATGAATATATTGTACAACAATAGTAAAACCTAACTTCCTTGGGCAAAAAGTTTGTCTTGGATTTTTAAAACAGCAGCATGTACTGCCCTGTGACACCATCATCAGGGACCTGGGTACATTTCTTAATAGACTCCTTTGACCAGCAATTCTCTGTGGTGGTTAGAAATTCTTTCTACCTAGTACAACTTATCCTTTGTGGCATCTTCTCAAGATGAAGAGACGTTCTAGTCCAACCTTACTCATCCCTTATTAGGCCCTTTCTTGCCTATAATGCACCCTTCAGCATGTACCTCGAGTGCCTAAACCAACTTGAGACCCCTCAACATTTCCTCGCCAAAAAGATTTGCCCTGTCCCTCTACTCACCGTCATATAGACTCTTGAGAGGTGATCTCTCCTTAGCCTTCTGTGCTAAGAATGTCCATTCTTTGAACTTTACTTAAAACTAGTTGCAAAGCAAACAACTGTTTTAGAGGCCTAAACTCATATTACCACATCATCACAAAATGGCATGACAGATACCTAAACCAGAGTATCACTCATTTCTAGAATAGACTGCCCATTCCCATCAAGCAGAATATTTATGTATTTACGTAGCCAACTTTAAAACCAGAATGGATGGTTTACCACAAGTTTTCAGTAAGAATATGTGGAGAAATTCTGCCTAATGAGACACTGCTAGTCTCCTACCAATAATGGGTGATGTTGTTGATCTTCTTCGTGGTCTCCTTGGATGTATGCTTCTTAAGAACCAAAGAACCTATAGGACATAAGGTCACACGTTGACAACAGTACTTGAGGGTTGTGAGGCAAAGGTCTGACACTAAGCCACCATGGTACACTAAAGTTTGCAAGGCTTTCTTACAGACTCCTCATTATTGTGAAATCCTTAAGCTACAGATATCCTCTCTCAGGTTGACTCTTTCTGTCTTTCTGTCATGGGCATCCCTCAGTAGTGTGCACATACTGCACTGTCCCTTTCTGAATACCCCTGGCATAACTACATTATTTTCCTACTTCTCAGTGACTGCAGCTCTCCATTGGTGCATAAATAATAAAAACAAACAGAAAGGCAACATTAAAACCAAAATGATAGGCTGCCCTATTTCTGTAGTTGCTAACCTTCTCACTGATTGTTTTCTGTTTGGCGGCTGCTGCTCCTCCCGGAAGGTGTAACCCACTCTGTTCACCCTTCTGGCCCACTCCACCCCCCTACCCTGCCCCCAAATCTCACCCGCCCCTACTACCTGCACTTTTATACATCCTCTAACTCTTCCCCACACAACACTGCTCCAATCACAATACACCTAAGTCAAACCCCACCCACCTGTAGACCTACATCACCCCAAACATCCACCGCTCCTACAATGCTCTACATAACATCTCTTCATATAAACCCATTTGCCTTACTAATCTCTCTCTCTTCTCTTACCTACCTCACACTTTTTCCCAACCCTTGGCATAACTCTCACACACACTCCACTACATCTTACCATCAATCTCACTTCTCATCCTATTCATCCATCTCACATGAACTCTTCACCTCTAACCCAATCTATTTTTTCAAACCAAAACTGCTCCCAACCCAAACCCCCCTGTACTCCCCTCTTAAATGTGGTACCAGAAAATCACTACTCTCACAACCCTACCCTTGCCCAACACACTGCCTCACTCTTCTACTCCACCACATCTCTCTCTCACTAGCCGGCAACATCCACCCCAACCCCAGACCCATCTCCAACATCAATCCCACCAAACCCTCCACTCAACCCACAAACTCAAAGTCCATTTGCCTTACAACACTTAATGCACAAAGCCTAAAAACAAAATCCCTAACCTCCATGCCTGGCTCTCCCATACCCACCCCAACATTACTTCCGTTTCTGAAAACTGGCTGTAAACCTATATAAAAAATAGCGAAATCCTACCACCAGGTTTCAAAATCATTCAAAACGACAAAGCCCACAAAAAAGGAGGTGGAGTAGCAATAATCTACCCCACCTTCCATACCATAACTCCCTACTCCAATAAAATACCAACCTTTCCCAATGCTGAAATTATAATAAGTTTACTAAAAATAAGCAACCACAAGTCCATATGTATCGCTGCCCTCTATATTCCCCCTGGTGATATCAAAACTCTTGAAAACATCCGGTCCTGGTTCTCCTCCAATATTAAAAATAAAACCTATGTACTCAGTGATACAAACATCAACTGGAATACTGTTAACTCTGAAGCCCCATCCCACACAATCAACCTGTACAACTTCTCCTACCTTCTCTTACCTAGAAGGTTTCTCCTACTAAATGCCAAAAAAAACAACCTCCTCCTCTTCTCCCTCACCACTCGGTCCCCTCCGTTAAACTTTACCATTTCTTCAAATAATGGCACCATCATCTCACCTGATCCTACCACTAAACTCTTAGGGATAACCATTGACAATAATCTTTCCTTCGATCAGCACATTAACAACACCATCAAGATTGTTAACAGAAAAATTGGATCCCTATATCGCATCAAACCTTTTCTAACCCCAGCAACTAGAACCAAAATTGCACAATCTCATCTCTTATCTACTCTCCTATATGCTTCCCCCATTTATACAAACCTCAAGAAAATCAATCTTAATAAACTTGCAACCTGTTATAACAACATAGCTCGCTTCGCCACTGGTAACCCCTTTAGGACCCACCACTGTACAAACCTAAAACAACTTGGCTGGCTTGAATTTCAAAACTACCTAATAATCCCTCAACTCACTATAGCCCACAACATACTACACCTTCCTGACAACACCCCTATACTCTCTCAACTTCTAATCCCTTACAACAATCTCAACTCACTTCGCTCCTCTAGTAAAATCATGACAAAATCAATAAAGGTAAACAATACAGCAGGTGGTTCTCTATTCACTAACACTATAGGTAGAAGTTGGAATCTCTTACCTTGTGACATAACCTTGACTATATCCCTGCCTCTATTCAAACAGAAAATTAAACTTTACTACCTAAACCATTGGCTTTGTTCCTGCAGTGCACCTGACTAACCTTTTCTCTTACACACTTCTTATCTATTTCTATCTCTTCTTCCCCTCTTTTAACTGTTCTAATCTAACTATGCATAATTTATGTAAAATTGCTAATAAGTAATTGCAAATATGTAATGCTAATATGTAATGAACTGCATACGGTAAATGAACTGCATATGGTATATATGTTTCTCTTTAAAATCATGTTTCCCTCTGGATGGTCTTTTTGACTTCCAATTTTTGCTATTTCTTAAGAGTAATGATTTTTTATGTAATGTACTTAGTATTTAGTGGAGCTTTTCTCCTCGGGCCTCTGCTGAAAATGGACATGTATCCAGCCAGACTAGCCCGGTCAACAAATGTAAAATAAATAAAAAATAAAATTCTCCCAATTAATACAATCTTCAAACAGACCAAATAAAGATGGTACCTCTGGTACCATCATTGACTGGATCCTAACAACTCACCCAAACCTTTTCACCAAAGTCGGAACATTACCTGATCCTCTCAGCGATCACCTTCCAGCCTTCACTGACAGTCTCCCATCTCCACTGCATAAACTACACCACTACATCCAAACCTGCAACCTCTCCTCTTTCAACCCTCTAACTTTCTCTGAATACTTAAATCATACTGACTGGTCCCCTCTAAAAACCCTTCCTCTAGATAATGCTGTTTCCTACTTTAACTACTCTGTCCTAACCCTTCTTAATCAGCAAGCCCCCCCCCCCTCGAATCAAACGCATCAAAATCAATCCCTGCCAATAGTTATCAAAAGATACTAAACTAGCCTTGCACCAAAGGGACAAAAAATGGAAACAATATCAAAAACATAAAATCCCTAACACCCTCCTATAGTATAAGCAACTACAAAACTCTGCAAAAAAACTAATAATTAAAGACCGTAAAGCCCACTACTCCTAACTCCAGTCCTTGCACTCAACAAATCCAAAAATGATTCTGGGACTCCATCACATCTATGCTGCATCCTGGCAACAAAGAAAACCCCTGCCCAGACCCCAACCTCTCCAAACTTGAAACAGCCAGCCAAGTTCAACTCATTCTTCATAGACTGCATAGCTAAACTATCAGTCTCCTTCCTACCCTCCTCCTCCACCACCCCCCTCCTGCCCCAACCACCACCCCAATCATCAACCTTCCTCCACATCCTTCTGCCTTAAGCCCATCCCCACACATACACTACAAAAAGGCTTCTCCTCAAACTCAAAACCTGTCGCAATGCATCAGACAACCTTCCACCCACCTTCCTCAAACAATTTGCACACAGCATTGCCTATCCCATCTCTATTCTTATAAATAGATCCATACAAGAATCATATGTCCCTTCTATCTGGCACCATGCTTACATTATTCCCCTCCACAAAGGTGGCAAAAACACTGACACCACCAACTTCAGGCCTACTGCCATCCATTCCACTCTTTCTAAAATACTATAGAAAACAATACAAGCACAACTCATGGCACACCTAAAGCTAAATCTCCTCTCCCCTACCCAACACGGCTTCCACAATGACTGCTCTTCTTTCCTTTCTTGAAACCATAAACCTCAAACGCGACGCAAGTTCGTATCCACACTATTACTTTATCTGTCAAAGGCCTTTGACACCATGTCACACACACTAATACCCAACTCTACACCCTACACCTCTCATCCACCATCACCTGGTTTTCCAGCTACTTGTCCAACCGCCAACAAGCTGTCCAATGGAAAACATCAACCACCCCCTTCCCTCCCACACCCACAGGTGTCCCACAAAGTTCTGTTCTTGGCCCTCTTCTCTTCAACCTATTCATTAACAACTTTCACCAATCCATCCCAGACTCGTCTGTCATCCAATATGCAGATGACTCAACAATCTGCTCAGCCTTCTCCCCCTCCAAAGTCCTAGCAAAAACCCAACTAGCCTTCTCCAAAACAGAAACTTGGATGCAGTTTAGACATCTGGCACTAAATGCAAATAAAACCAAACTAATGTTTTTTCCCCTATCAAAAACTCCTCTGACAAATCCACATTTACCATACAGAGCCAAAACACCCTCCTTAAAATCATTCCCAACACCAAGCTTCTTGGCATTATTGATTAAGAACTAAAATTTGGCACCCAGATCCACTCCACAATCAAGAAAACCCACCAAATGTTAGGTCTCCTCTACAGGCACAACCGCTTCCTAATCCCCTCTACCCGTCAAACTCTTGCATCCACCTTCCTACTTCCCCTCCCTTATGTATGATGCCCCTCTTTTTACCAATCTCCATCTTGGCCTTCAGTCCAAACTTGAATCGTGCTACCACAAGATTTGCAACTAATTCAAAAAACTCATCCCACCACTGCCACTTCCTCCTCATCTGGCTTGAACTACCCAACTACCTCAGTTACCAACAACTCACCATTACCCACAAGCTCATCTTCAAACTTGGCAACTGCCCAGCTCTTGCTACTTCCTTAAAACCTTACATTCCCAACCGCTCAGATTCTAAAACCAAAATCTCCTGCTGTCCCACTCCTTAGCTAAACAGTGGACCTCTCTCCCCACACATCTATGCAACCTACCTAACCATACAAATTTTAAATCTCAGCTACTCTCTCATCTTTCTTCCAAATGGGAATGCCCTTGCCACGCTCCAACCTAAACCCTCCCCCCCATTCCACCTTGCACTGACTCCTCCAACTACCTCTATTATTTACTTCATCCCACCCAAAACAATCCCTCCCCTACCAAAAACTAATTTTCTCTCTAATATCTATTATACTATACTCTCCAATAAATATACTATGCATAATATTTTCCTAACCTACTAAAGGCTAGTAGCTCTACATTTTGATATGTTAAATATACAATCGAGTTTATAACAAAAATATTCACTTTATGTAAATGTTGACATTTCTGTAATGAATTATGTCTCGTCATTTTTGTAACATTGTGACAAGCCAATTGCAAATATTATGGAGCTTATCTGTAAATGTTTAATTAGCTGTGTGAACTATGTCCTTTAGTAACATGTGAAATGTAACTTGCAATTAGTTTGCGCTTTTCTCCCCAGGCCTCCACTGAAAACAGGGTCTTCCTGGCCCAGTGGACTTACCCAGACATCAAACTTAAATAAATAAATAAATACATAAATAAATATTCATAATGTGAAGCCATATTTCTTTTTGAGCTTATACCAAAGCAGTACATTATCTATTATCAGCGTGGAGTATTTTGTCTTAGTCCTTACTTCTGCCTCCCTGCCCAGTGACCTCTGCTATAGATCTTGAGCATATTTGTTTCCTGGGAAGGGGGAGCATGTATCTGCCTGGAATGACAGCTCATGAAGGTTAGTTCTCACCAGGATGGACATAGCTACTGGAGGTCTGCTGTGGGCTTAAAATTACAGCAGACTATCATGAGGATGTGGCTCAACTGTCCCACTACCAATGCCTTTAACATTTAAGAGATTACCCTGCCTCAAACCTGTACCTAATGCCCTCACACCCGCAGAGCTACAGAATAAAAAAATGCAACATTTCTGTGTCCCAGGCAGTTTTTTTTAACATACACAGATTTCAAGTGCCACAAATGACTGAAGGTGATGTATTTCTTTGTGTTCTTCCAGATTACTTTGCTTGCTTGACCTTTTAGTGGCTCTCATGGTAAACACAGCTGCTTTAGCATTTTGCCTGAGAGAAAATAAACTGCCAACATAAAAACAGACGTATCCGCAGACATATAACTGCAAAAAAACAGATGAAAGGGCTTGGTTTAAAATATTCACATGTACCTTTTTGTTTTATAAAGTGCCACAAATGACTGAAGGTGATGTATTTCTTTGTGTTCTTCCAGAATATTACTTTGCTTGCTTGACCTTTTAGTGGCTCTCATGGTAAACACAGCTGCTTTTTTCCCACTTTTCTGAGATTTCTGAGAGTTAAAAAAAGTTCAGTTACAGGCTTGTAAGTTTCTTGGAGGCCATTTCTTGCTTGGGCTAAAGAGAAGTCTCTCTGTTGATCAGTGGCAGTGAAAAACATTGAGCAGCCTGCCTGTCCCTGTGGGAGTGGTTACTAATTTGAAACTGTAGTTTTACTGGCCATTTTGGGTCAATTCCTAACTCCTTCATCTTCCTCTCTTAAAACCTGGTTGCCTCATGGTTTTGGCGTCTTTTCAGGCTTGTTGGCTGTTGGTGAAGCACCCACCAAGAGGAGAAAACGCTGAGAGAAGAAAGGAACCACTTTTGAGATTTTAAGTATTTTTCCTCTGTTTATTTGCTAAGTTTTTCTGCATAGCCGCCTATTTTGAGCATTTTCTGGCTTGTTAAACTTGATTTCTGCATTAGTAACTGTATTTAGAGCACACCCTAGAGCTGTTTACTGAATTTCCTGTTTGCGCTTATTTTTAAAATCGTTTTTTTCTCAAAACTTGCATTTTATCTGTCTTTGGCCTGGGGTCATTTACTGCACTGTTATAACTTGTTGATACTTGTGAACTTCTGCTATGTCTGAAAAAAACAAAAAAAATCTTGCTTTTTTCCCACTTTTCTGTGATTTAAAAAAGTTCAGTTACAGGCTTGCTGTTCTTGAACTGTTTGTAAGTTTCTTGGAGGCCATTTTTTGCTTGGGCTAAAGGGAAGTCTCTATGTTGATCAGTGGCAGTGAAAAACATTGAGCAGCCTGCCTGCCCCTGTGGGAGTGGTTACTGACTTGAAACTGTAGTTTTACTGGCCATTTTGGGTCAATTCCTAACTCCTTCATCTTCCTCTCTTAAAACCCTCTTTTGCGTGGTTTTGCGCGTTTTTGTGCATAGCGCAACAACGGGCAGCACCGCCTAATTGGGTTTAAACTATTCCTGGCTCCAGAAAGTCTGCTCTTCACTTTTTCCCTTAGAACTGCTCTATCTCTCAATTTAAACACCATATTTTCATTCTAAGGCCCTTCACTGGTCCAATTAAGTAATCCTACAAGTTAGCACTATTAAACCATAAGCACTACTTACTCTTATACTCTCTACAATTACCCTGTCCTCTATTGGTCCGTTTTTAAATTCAGTTTCCCTATATTACTCTAGCATGTCCAAAGGTCAGTCAATGGTTTCCTCTCCAGTCCAGCTGGTGAATCTGGGAATTTTGAGGCAATGTTACAACTGTCTCATGTACACGGACAACCCTCTCCTCCTCCAAACAGGTTCAAATATATGTGAGAGATGCAACTATTTAGCCAAACTGGAGGCTGAGCTCTCTCATCTCAAAACTGGTGTAACCAGTCAGGAGGAGAAGGTAACCTCACACAACACAATTCCAGTATCACATAGTCCCACCACATCAGCGAACCAAACACAAATATACAAAAACATACTCGGATGCTCTAAATAAAAATCTACCTAAGCAACAGAGACCTCCAAAGCAGACATCCAAGCAAACGCTACCTCAAAACAAAACACGCACAACACATAGCCCACAAAGTCAGTGTGCCAAGCAGCCACAGCCCTTGAGGATGAATAACACACCTGATACTCTTGTAATAGGTGAATCTATTGTCAGACACACTGATGTCCCGCTCACCAGGCTGAATAAAGAGAAGGTCATGGTGAGCTGCCTGTCGGGTGCTAGGATCCGCCACATAACGCAAGCACTCAGGTCACTCCAAAGCAAATACAAATATGACTCAGTCGTACATGCTGGTGCGAATGACCTGAGACGTACCTCCCTGGACTACATGAAAAGAGTCATAGAGGAGCTCTCTGATCATGTAGCCCAGGCTGGTATGACCCTGACCTTGAGCAGCATCTTACCCTCACCTAGAATGATGCCACAGTACAAAGACAAAATGATCGATTTTAACAATTGGCTAAAATTTTGGTGTCATTCAAAGGGGATCCAGCGTCTGTCAGCCTGGGATGACATGCTCGACAAGCCACATTGCTTCGCTAGGGATGGCTTGCACCTGTCACCACTGGGCTTTCGGATATTGGCAAAGGCTCTTGCCACCCCCATAGTGCCTTTTTTAGGCAAGGCTCAAAAGTCAAACCCACCCCCATAGACAGCACAAGGAACAAGAAACTAAGGGTAATGCTGCTTAACGCCAGAAGTCTTAACCTCAAGATGCACGCACTCGAAGCTCTCCTCAGTATGGAGAACATAGATATCTGTGCAGTGACAGAAACCTGGTTCAAGGCTCCAGAGAGCACCCCAGCAATACCAGGCTATACCTCATATCATGCTTTTCGGCCCCAAAACCCGGACCGAACCGCAAAAGGAGGGGGAGTTTCCATATTTATCAAGGATATCCACACCTCCAGGTTAGTGGCATTGCACAAAGTATCGGAGACCATCCATGTGCAACTAACAGTGGGCAAGACTGCTTTTCAGTTTATAGCATCCTACAGACCACCCTCTCAAAGTCAGGAATCCCACTCGGCTTTCCTGAAAACATTGGAGAACATGAAGATCTCTCCGAACACCATTATATTGGGCGACTTCAACTACCCAAACATTGACTGGGAGCACTACTCAAGCCCCAGCACCTTAGCCCAAAGGTTCCTGGAAATTATAAACTCAAATGCTATGGAACAACTAGTCACCACTCCCACACAAGGGGACAACATACTAGACCTGATCATTACCAACATGGGGACTCTATGCTCCACACCAGAAGTATATCCCTCATTGGTAAGATCAGACCATAAATTAATTTCACTGGATGTCCACATCCCGACCCCACCCCCAGCCCAGAAAACCACAGTGAAAAACTTCTCAAAAGCGAACTTCTCACTTCTCAAAACTGAAGTGGAATCCTTCAAGACCCCAGGGCCAGTGGAAACTACGGCCCAAACTGCAGAATCCTATATAAACGCATTCTACGGACATCTCCAGGAATGCATGGATCATGCTATCCCAAACAAAACCAAGACCCAATCATCCAAAGGCAGGCGTCCAGTCTGGTGGACCCCTGCCATAAATACACTGTACAACAGAAGGAGGAAGCTACTACATGACAGAGCAAAATCCCTAATAGGGAAGGCATCTCTGATCAGTACTAGCAAAAAATTACGATCCCTCAAAATCCTCCAAGGCCAGCTTCGAGAGAAAATTGCACAGGACACCAAAGACAATCATAAGGCTTTTTTCAGTTATGTTAGGAACCTGGGATGCAACTCCCAGACTTGTTCTGAGTTGATTCTAAATGACAAAAAATACACTGAACCCACAGACATCGCCAATATCCTGGCAGACAGGTTCAGTGCAAACTTCTCCCCCCCCAAAAGAGCAAGTATCTATCCCGGCAGAGGTATGCCTCCTAAACATCTCTGATGCTCAGGTAAAGGCTGCCCTCTCCAAAGCAAAATACACTGCTTCCATGGGACCAGATGGTGTCCCAGGTTGCGTCCTACATGAACTCCAAGAGGAACTAATCCCTCAAATAAAACAGCTATACAATCTCAGCCTCACTACAGGATATGTGCCCACAGAATGGCGTACAGCAACAGTGGTCCCACTCCACAAAGGTGGAGCCTCTACGGACCCTGGAAACTATCGCCCCATAAGCCTGACTAGCTTAGTCTGCAAGGATATGGAGAGGATCATCATGGAGCTCATAAACAAAGACATTGGGAACCTACAGACACTAGATCCTACCCAGTTCGGCTTTGTCAAGGTCAGATCCTGCCTTTTGAACCTGGTTGACTTCTTCGAAACAGTCACCAAAGCCATAGATGAAGGAAAGGTAGTCCACACAGCCTATCTGGACCTTGCAAAGGCATTTGACACACTACCCCACTCGGGCATCATAGATAAGCTATCCAGCTTAAATATAAACCCCTATGTCACAAGATGGGTCGCAAACTGGCTCAAAGACAGAACCCACAGAGTGAGAGTTGCTGGAGCCATGTCAGACTCGAAACCGGTCACAAGTGGCATCCCACAGGGTTCTGTCCTGGGACCACTCTTGTTCGGTATATACTTTTCCGAGGTACAGGCAAACGTGGGAGAACTATGGCTCACCAAGTTTGCAGACGACTGCAAACTGGGTGCCATAATCGACTCTCCAGCTGACACAAACATCCTTCAAAAAGGTCTCACAGAGACAGATAACTGGTGCCAGCGCCATGGTTTAAAGCTAAATGCCAAAAAATGTATAGTCATACCCTTTGGCAAAAACAATGTGCCCACAAATTACCACATAGGCGGAAACCTATTAAGTACAGAGAAAGTTATTAGGGACCTGAGGACCCAAGTTGATAGCAATCTCTCCTTTCAAAACCACATTGCCAAAGTGGTTAGAAAGACCTTCTACATAGCCCACCTCATCACGAAGGGTTTCACATCTAAATCAAGAGAGGTGATCGTGCCCCTTTATTCATCCCTCATCAGGCCCATCATAGAATACAGTGCCCCTTTTGGGATGTACCTTACCTGACACCTGCAGCAATTAGAAAGACCCCAAAAGTATCTCACCAAGAGGATCAAGGGTCTCAAACAGATGCCATATGCTGCTCGGTTAAAAAAACTCCAGCTCTACTCAGTTGCATACCGCCTACTTCGAGGCGATCTGTGCCTGACATACAAAGCTATGTCAAATCCAGAATTAATGGACATGCTCCACCTCAGTAAATCTAAATCCCTTAGAGCCACATGCTCGAGGGACTTGAACCTCAGCACAGAAATAAATAGAACTTGCTGGAGGGACAGGTTCATAACCCAGAGGCTCCTTTCGCTCTGGAATAGAATTCCAGTTCATGTGAGGCAGAGCACCTCACTGAATCTCTTCAAGAAGAATTTCGATAGGTGGATGGGGGATCGTAGGTTTGTCTCAGGGATTACTCCCGTGTCACTATTAGACAAAGGCACAGTAAACTAAACCTTAAAAAGGGCACAGGATACTCAAATCAAGGGGTGGCGTAAGCCATACAGAATCAGGCTAGGCTTATAATTGCCCCAGGGCAGATAGCCTAGTATGAACCTATGAACCTATGAAAAAAGGGAAAAGGCCTTTCAGTAACTATCACAGTCACACCTGATGGTATGCAAAGCAATGTCATGAACTACCCTGCAAAATATCTCAACACATCAAACTGTGACTTACCATCTCCCAAGCAAGGCTTAAAAAGAAGTTTGTTTGCAAGTTCATAGGTGAATACTTGACTAATTGCCTAGAAGGGCCATTTTAGGCGTAGCTAATAACCAGAGATCAGAATTAAACTATGCATCTTGTGTCTATGAAGTGAAGACATTAGCCATTATGCCAAACTTACCCCCTTTATAAAGTTGTAAGTAACTTTATATTATAAGTATTGTTTGAGTAATACCTGGTTAGTGGCAGACGGCAGTGTCGTTTATAACATAATGTGACTTCTGAATCTGCAAACACTGCATACTGCAAAAGATGTAGTGAGAACTGTGCTAACAACAGCACAAATCCATCAAAATAAGACAGTTCAGAAAGTGACTGAACAAGAGGAAGGCAGATTAGACAAAGATTAAAATCTGAGACTGTGAAACTGAAATAGTTACCCAACAATGTGAGTAGTGAATAAGACCACCAAGAAAAGGATTGTGGAAAGTGATCTAAAAAGGGGAGATGATAAAGCAGTCAGTTATTGGAGGTTTAGCTGCTTTATGAAATAAAAGGAGAAACCAAAACATCTGGTACAGCTGTGGAAAATTCCCTAAAACTAAATACATGGAAATGATCAGGCCATGAAACAGATAGCAAAGATGAAAAGCTTGGTCTAAAACAGAAGTCAGCTAGAAACATCATTTCCAAGATTCTACCATAGTCCTTAGCTCCAGTGTCAATACGAAACATACAAATTAGGTACTGTAATTTAAGTAATAACAGCCATTGTGCAAATCTCTTGCCCAGGCTGTTTTTCTAAGAATTATTTTGCAAGAATTAACTACCAGTATGTCCTAAGTTTATCCCTCTACTACATAGTAAGATGCAGGAAATAAATTACAGTGGCCAGTTTGCTATGAATTGAGTTATAAAACTAATTAATTTAGTTAACTGCTGCTAATCTTCCTGTTGTATCTCACTGCTCTTACCTTTTCTCTCCCCACCATCTAGCTTTATTGTTTTGTTTTCTTTCCATGCCACTATCCTTCTCCACCTCACACCTGCTTTACCACACTCTACTGACCTGTAACTATTCAGAATGCCTCTGGAATCTGCTGCTCTCAGATTGTCTCTGTAGAATCTTCCTTTACATGCTCTAATCCGCTCCGTTCTCCCTGCGGGCTCACTCCGCTCCCCTACCCCCAATTCCCACCCACCCACCCCCAGTGGTCCTACACTTATACTTCCAGGGCCACACCCCCTCCTTGCTATCCAATAGCTGTCAAGTACTCACTACAAGTCAAATACCTACACACCCACTCCCATACTGAAACTAACTCTACTACCCCTTAAATATTCCTTTAATCCAGACTCTCTACCTACCCCCTAACTTCTGACTACATTCTATGCTCTCCCTCACTATGCCCGTAACTCACAAACCCAGATTTATAAATCTATTTCTCTCACTTGCAACACTATCTATTCTTTCTATAACTTATAGCCTTACCTTTTATGAAAATCTACAGTATACCAGATCTCACCAACCCCTAAAACAAACATTACTATTAAGTCAGCTAGCCTTCCAAAGCCATTCAAACATAACATCTACCTCAACCTATCTCTTGCCAAAATATCATACAGTAGCCCATTTTACTTTCCTCCAATATAGGAACTCACAAAATAATTGCTGTAAACTACTGAAGCTTTCATATAGTCCTCAAAGACATTCTCTCCTTCATGGTGACATTCATCCCAACTCAGGACCAAACAGCAACACCCCTATAAACCCCCCTCCTACCTCATCCATCCTCCCCTTCACTCCCAGTAAAACCCCAAATTCTCTACTCATAGCCCATCTCAATATAAGGAGCGTAAACAATAAAGTTATCCAACTACACGCTCTACTAGATACACACTCATTTGATATCTTATGATTAACAGAAACCTGGCTCAAACCAGTAACAAAGGACAATGAAATAATCCCCCCTGGTTATATCTTGAGATTGGACCGAACAACCAAAAAGGGTGGTGGGGTAGCAATTCTGTACTAATCTCAGTTACAGGTTACTTCTCTAGGAGTACAACCACCTCTAGATAGCAATGTTGAAATCCTTATCTCCAAGTTCCAAGTCAATGCTAATAAATCTATATACATAATATACTCCTACCTACCTCCAGGCAATAACATCAGCATCCTAGAAAGTATCCTCTGCTGGCTTTCTACATCCTTCCCACAGGAAACCATTGTACCCGGTGACTTTAATATAGACTGGAACACCTGTACCTCACACAAACCCTCAACCCATATAAACCTTTATGGCTTTTCCCAAACAACTACCACCCCTACCAGAATCCATAAACCCAGTAGCAAAGAAAGTACCTTAGACTGGATCTTAACCAACAGCCATCTCTTATAAAATAGGTATCCTTCCTAATGATATTAGTGACTACTCACTTACCTATATCTCTAGACAAAAAACCTTTATCCCAAACCAAACTACCTTTAAAAACCACCTGGAACAAAAAAGATTTCAATCCAGCAAACTTCCAGGCAGAGCTTTAAGCCTGTGACTGGTCACCCTTAAAAGAACTCCCTCTTGAGGAAGCAGTATCCTATTTTAACTCCATATTCTTACAAATTCTGGAATTCCATGCCCCCTCATGCTCTATAAGAACTAGAAGTAAAGCAGCCCCATGACTCACTAAAGAGACAACAAATCCTACTAAGAAATAAAATCTGGTCCAAGTGGAGAAACACTAAAGACCCAATTGATCATCAATACTTTAAACAGCTAAGAAATTCCACAAAAAAAATAATACTTCTTGATAAAAAAAAGTATTACTTTAAACTCTAGCAAAAGCACCAACAACCACAAACCTTCTGGTCAGGCATAAATGGACTTTTACACCCAGGCCACTCCAGAACACCAATCCCATCAGCTCTCTCTCTCTCTTAACACTCCAAACCAGATTGCTGATGCTTTTAATACATTTTTTGCTGAAACTATCTAATCTCTAGCAAACACCTTACTTCCTGTTAGTTCTACCCTCTCATCGTCCCTAGCAAGCATACCTTCTACCTTTCATTTAAAACCAGTTCCTACATCCCTCATCTATACTCTACTTCATAAACTTAAACCTTGTACTCCCTCAGCTGATCTCCTACCAGCTGAATACCTTCAACCTGCAGCAAAAGTACTTGACTATCCCATTTCTATCCTAATTAATAGAACACTCACTGAAGGCTCCATTCCTTCTCTCTGGAAAATCTCTCACATAATCCCACTTCACAAGGGTGGTAATGCAACTGAACTCTAACTTTCGGCCTATAGCCCTACTTTCTCCTCTAGCCAAAATCATGGAAAAATGCATCCACCAACAACTTCTTAACCACCTTCTCCAAAATAACCTTCTAGCTGTCAGCATGGTTTTAGACCTTTCCATAGTACCACCACTGCTCTCCTATCCTTTGACTGCATTAATAAACATCATAATAATAACATGCTCTCCTCTGCACTCTTCATAGACTTATCTAAAGCTTTTGATATGGTTAACCATCAAATACTTCTCAACATACTAAAATCATTCTCACTTGACTCACAGGCATTACAATGGTTCAAGTCCTACTTACATAATAGACAGCAAGCTGTCCTTTGGGACAGTAACCTATCCAAACATCTCCCTATTACCCTTGGTGTCCCTCAAGGCTCTATCCTGGGACCTCTACTCTTCTCCATATTCATTAATGACCTTAGTATAAATCTACCTCTAGCTACCTGCATACAATATGCAGATGACTCCACATTGATTTGTAAAGCCTCCTCTTCATCTGAACTCCAATCCATCACCCAAACATTATTTAACCTAGTCAAAAACTGGTTCCAACAATGTTGCCTCCTCCTAAATGCCAAAAAAACAAAACTATTGCTATTTACTCCAACTCATAAATCCTCCCAATACATTTCACTATTACATCCAACAATGGTACGATCATAGCTCCTGACCCAACTACCAAACTCTTAGGTCTAACAATTAACCACAACCTTAAGTTTGACTCGCATATCAACTTTACTTTTAAAACAGTAAACAGAAAACTTGGTTCCCATTATAGGATAAAACCTTTCCTCACCCCTGAAGCCAAAACTACCATTGCCCATACCCATCTGATCTCTACCCTCCTCTATGCCTCCCCCATTTATACTAATATTTCCAAAAGCAACCTTAATAAGCTAACTACTTCTTATAACAATATTGCCAGATTTGCTACTGGCTCCCTATTTAGAACTCACCATTGTCTAAATCTCAAACATCTAGGATGGCTAGAACCGCAAAACCAGCTAGAATTTCAACAACTCACCATCACCCATAAGATTCTGTACCATCCTAGTAATACTCATATTCTCAGTAGCCTCATCTCCCCCTACTTGTAAACAACGAAAAACTAAAAACTGAAATAACTTGAAAAAGCGGAATCGGACAAAGCAGCAAAAGCTTACAACTCTTCGCTTAGCAAATAAACTACTGGTTACCATCCAGAAATCCCACAACAAAGCAGGCGATTCTCTTTTCACAAATTATCTGGGGAAGATTTGGAACAGGCTTCCCAGCATACTTGCATCTCTAGCACTATCACTTCAAAAAGCAACTAAAAATCCTCAAAACAGAATGGCTATGCCCATGTACTAACCCTGACTAACACTCCCCAGTACATCACTGTATACCTCTCACCCAAAACCGTACAACATCTCTGTATACCTCTCACCCAAAACCCACAGTGTGGGATTAGTAATCTTTCCCTAACTCCCATTTTAGTCTCCTACTCCCAGGAAAATATCGCTGAGTATGTTCTTTGTACATTCATTCTGCTGTCAGCAAGTGTCTTCCACCTTGTATATAGACCAACTATCTTTTTTACTATGAGTGTAATATTTAAGTGTATATATCAAAACTCCGTTTTTTAGAATTATATTTTTAAGACAACCTGAATACTTCATTTCGATCTGTACTTTCTTTCCTAACATATTTTATACTGAATGTCGTACCCTTTACCGTGTAAATAGTATTGTATTGCTGTGTTAAACTCTGTACTCACTTTCTGTAAAATTAAGTTATTTGATGAAAATCTTCATGAATAATGTATTGAAATATTTTTTGAGTTTTTGCTGTCCTGTTTTATTAGCTTAATGTGGAGCTTATCTCCCAGGGTCTCTACTGAAAATGGACATGTATCCAGTTGGACTAGCCCGGTCAACAAATGTAAAATAAAATAAACATAAATAAATTGTCTAAATAATTTACTTTTGCTCTCTGAGCTAGGTCAGCTAGGCATGGCCTATATAATTCAGCTACTTCCATTTAAAAAAAGGACAGGAATTATTCTCTCTGCATTTCAGAATGGTTTACAAAAATGAAAACAGTGGTAATCAGAAAGCTCGAGTCAGGTTTGGTATCCCGCCTATGACCCACAGGGCGACAGGACTAAAAAAAACAGAGTACCGAGGATTAGTCCAGATAAAATCACTTTAGTCTGCAGATCTAGGAGATGCACTCTCTCCGATGCCTTTCCTGTGGGAGGAATAATGATTCCTTGTTGAAGTTTCGAGTAGTTTACTTCGTTAAGTACACCTGTCCATCCATCTACTTAACTGAATACACACCTTGAAAACTGAATACACTTTTTTTAAGTTCATCAAGGAGTTTTTATTCCTCCCACAGGGAGGGCATCAGAGAGATGGTCTCCTATGTCTGCTAGCTGAAGTGATTTTTTCTGGACTAATCCTATGTTTTACATAAATGGGTACGTGCAACGGAAAGTATAACTAGCTTGATATGGTAAGCTAGGATATGTGGTATTACACAGTTTCAATACACAGAATTGCTATATTCCTGGTGTTTTAAATGGACAGCTTTTTGCAAGTCAATGATCCTATATGTAAAGAATAGCTACATGCAGTAACAAATTAATATTATAAATTAATATGAAATCAAGTTTCATCTTTCACAATTAAATATTCAGGGATCAAAAAACATTCTTCATGGCAGCTTGATACATAAGTTTGACTGTGTGCTGCTAGATCTAGGACTTGCAGAAGTTTTGGGTTCAATTGCCACAGCCTCTGATGCCTACGGTGTGATTATGACGAACTAAGGGAACGTGCGTCCAGTGTGTGTACCAAACTAAAAAAAAATAGTTTTATTTCTCTTTTAGATGGATGGAATCTATAGACAATTCATTTCACATAAAAGGTGGAATTTGCACACTGATAAAACTGAATACAATAAGCTTACTGATGCATCCAAAATAGTTCAAGTAGCTGGAATGAATACAGGCAAAACACTCTACAAAGAATATGCATATGCACAGTTATGAGATATACAAATTGGTTTACCATCACTGTTTACTATCTGAAGACCTAATTAAGGCATGTAGTAACAAAAAGTAAGGCTCCCAGTGGAATAGAAACAATACATACACATACGGCCATTAAACAGCGGAATAATAAATTAAGGAAGCAGATTGCATGATTTGGACAAGTTCCTGTACAATGTGACTTGAGGGTACCAGAGTCGGACTTAGATGAGCAAAGGCCTTATTTTCCTAGAAAGAGACCACTTTTGTACATGTGCAGAGGATCCAGACCAAAAATAGCCACCAAGAAGCATTACGTCTACACTTTAGCCATGCTCTTTGTCCCCTAAAACTGTAGTATGTGCTAATTAGCAGATGTCACTATCAGGTAATAAGCACCATTCAGCAAATTACTTCTTTACAATGCCCTAACACAATTTCGTAGGAATTAATTAGGCATTTCCTGAGTTTGCTCTTCCCCTAGCGATTTCTAAGGCTCTGAACTGCAAAGGACTACTGCAATTAGGTGGTTTTAAGTTTCAGGTGGTCGGTTTTCCAAATGTTAAAAAAGGGATAATAAGATTATAATTATTATTATTATTTTAATCATACAAGCATGAGAATGAGAGACAAGGTGAAGTTTTAAAATGAAATGTTGAAAATGATTTACAGATATTTATACACATCCCAACATTAAAAACATTTAAAATAAGAAAAAAAAAGAGAAAATTATCATACTACACTGCTTTCCATTTTTAGCCTCGTGTACTTAGAAAATGCAGACTCTAAAAATACAAGTGGTAATTCATTAACAACTGTAAATAAAGCAAAACTGGCTTCTGTGAAAACAAGGTAACTAACCTCTCAAGTATTTTCCAACAACAAATCTGGTTACCACATTGTTATAACAACCACATGATTATTATATTAGAATGCCAAATACTAAAAGGGAAAAGGTGAGAGTTTTACTTCAATTTTAGTACTGATATTTTGCAAGGTATGTAACGCTATCAATATATGTGCTAGGAGGAGGACAGCGCCACTGTATAACAGACCACTTTTCAAGATAAGAACATTTTATTAGATGGGACTCTTCTTTCTTCTCCAAAGAGGATCTGTGCTGGCATTCACTGATGTGAACATTTTTGTTTTTTTTATTTCTTTTGGAAGCTAGGAAAGTATTTCAGAAACTATTAGATGCATCTGTTAGTATGTATACGCACTGTTACAGCTCTCTGGGATCACTAGCATAGCATTTTAATTCTAATACTAAAGATATTTATGGTAAGGCTTAAATACTGATCGCCATCTTCTTAGGTATGACAATGTAGTTCAACTTCAGCTGAGAGAAAGTGAGCAGCACAGATTACAAATGTTAACCAGACATGTCCACCATATGCCTAAAGAACTATCATCATAATTCCATCACACCCAGCAGACTCATCTCTGCTTTATAAACTGCCATATCAACAGTTATTAAATGAACAAAATATAATCTGCAGCCATAATAGGCAGCTTTGAAGAAATGCGGACCCGTTCCAGCAGGCACTATAACCAAAATGACAGAGACAGATGATAATGCTCACCCCAAAACAAGCAGCCAGCTGTTGCAGTTGACAGCAACACTTTTCCTAATTTTAAACAGTTGCTTCAGCACTAAGTTTTTTTTTAAAATAAAATATTTTATTTTGGCATAATGGATTATTAATAATATGCTCCACTAAAACAAAAACAGCAAAAGGAAACTGGACAATACGAACACCAAGCTGTTTCAGTTGACAGTAATGTGACTTTCCTTCATTTCTATGATTTGGCAACAAAGCAAACACTAAACCAGGTATAATGAGTTTAAGGGTGTGCTGCAGTGTGACGAACTTATACATGTCAGGCAAAAGTAATATACAAGTACAACTTGTGCGACATTTTCTTTGGCACATTCCACTTTGGTGCTCAGAAGTTAGAGTGGCACACAGAAGCTGAATGAAACCGAGTAGAAAAACTCAAAGTCCTGCAAACTTTGATCACCAATATTAAAAATGCATGGACTTGTACAACTTTGATCAGAAATAAATGCACTAGCATGTCAGCTTTGATAAATCAGTTGCATGAAAACACGTACGTGTAAAATACATATGGTTTGACTCGTACAGTACACCAATAAATACCATTTTTAATACTGAAAATACCCCTTTAAAGAATGTTCAGTATAATTAACTAATCATAGTTCACCAGCCACTTGTCTTACAACTTCAAAATGCATTTCAAATTTGAAAAATTGAGCATAAACTGCGATGCATTATAAATGTCTACTTTCAGAAAAATTTCTCCAGTCTCAACCCATTTTAAAACCTGTACATCTGTCAGATCCACTTAACTACCTGTTATGATCCTTAAAGTTTGTCCCCCTTCACCATTAACAGAGAGAAAAGTAATTTTCTAAATCGGAACTACAGCACTTTATACTCAATAGCCAATCAATACGTAAAAGCAACACACCCAAAAGTATAAAATGCAACGACCAAATCAGATGAGATGTACCTCATAAGACATTTACAACAACTGGAAAGGCCACAGAAATACCTCACAGAGAGGATTACCTGCCTCAAACAGATGCCCAACACAGACCATCTCAAAAAACTCAAGCTTTATTCCCCTCACATATCGCCTACTCAGAGGCAATCTCTGCCTAACATACAAAGCTATGTCAAACCCACAGCTGTTGGACATGCTCAACTTAAAAAAAATCCCAATCCCTCTGAGCTACATGCGCTAGGGGTTTAAACCTCATCACCACAATAAAAAGAACATGATGGAGGGATAGATTCCTGTCCCAGAGACTTCCCATACTCTAGAACAAACTACTTATCTATATCAAAAAAAGCTCCTCACTAGCACTCTTCAAGAAAAATCTTGATGATTGGATGGGAAATAGTAAATTCACCCCAGGGATCATCTCTGTGGCTCTGCTCGACAGGGGCACAGGAAAATAATTTTCTTGGATGGCAAAAGCCAGGGTACCTTTTTGGGTAGGCTTATAGAGGCCCTAGGGCCAATAGCCTAGTACCTACCTATGAACTTCAGATATTCTCCCATAACACCTACAGCCTAAAGGGAAATATCAACATTAAACAGTACTTACCGTACAAGTAGCAAACTACATACTCGTAAAAAATACAAGGCACGTCTATGAAAATGGGGGGAAAAAACAGTTGCAGGGTCCAATATTCAAAAACAGAATACTTCATCAGGGGCTAAGCATGGCTAATAACTACTAGGCCACGTATCTGCAACATAATCTAAAGTTCTGATCCAAGTGGGTCACATATCCCAACCCTATCTCAGGTTCTTACTCTGTCCTTGATTAATATGCATATCTTTCACCTTGTGAATACTCTAATTAGTTGAATACTGATAGTATCAAATGTCTGTATCCCGGCAAAACCAGTAAAGTAATATGATCGCAGAATGCCACCATTACTTTGTGGGAGGTCGCAGTCTACATACAAATATTTCAAGCACATGCATTAATGCCATTCTAGCCTGACAATATACCAGAACAGTTGTTCCCATAAATGTCCTGGCTCTTAAAAATATCCAAACTAGTGCTTGGTTTAATGTGATTTGGTAGTCCATTCATGCATCAGCTGCTCTATCAAAGAGCCAATTAGTACACTTCTCATTCCTGTAGAATCTTCTAGATAGGCTGTCTGATGATTCTCTACTACTTTTTGATAACCCCAAACATTCCCAGAGGTAGCTGTCTCTAAATGCCCTATATACCCGAATAAGATCTCATCTTAAATATCTACAAGACACACTGTACAAGGTTAGATATTTTATTCTTTCATAAGTTACATTTTCACATGCACGGATGCCCTTGGTACATTTCCACTGTACGCTATCCAGTTTACTCATGTTCTTCTTTCAAGGTTTCTATATTTTGATTCCATAGTCAAGTTTGGGTCTAATGTAATTACCAAACAATTTCTTCATCATTTCTAATTTTCTAGGCTTTATAAATCTTTTTATACAACCTATAGTTCTATAACTAGCATTAAACAATTGTTGCATGATTAGAAAAACTCAAAAATGGATCTACCCATATACCCACCAGGCCCTTAACTGAATCTACAGTTTCAATCACTGTGTTGTGTTAGACATTCACCTTACAATTTATGTCTTGTAAATCTCATATGCTTAGTTTTTGATGCGTTTATCAGCATGTTATTCTCCTGTGCCCAAATGGTCAACTTATGGTCAACTTAGTTAAGTTCTTTTGCAGACATTCCTTATATGTAAATACATGATCAGCTTACCCAGTTTTATGTCATTTGTATAAAGACAGTAGAATACCTCAGATGAAAAACATAGGTCTGAAATATTCAATCTAAACAAATAAGGGCCTAGGACAGAGCCCTGTGGGACACCCACACTGTAACCAAGAATTTCACTTTCCAATTGCTGTATATTTCCCATCTCCTATTTGTAAGCCATCAATACTTAGTTGTACTAATTAATTGATCAGTGTTTTTTGTATGACCCTGTCAAATGCTTAAGTTAAATCTATTTAAATTACATCACAGCACAATTTTTCATCCACAGATATTATTATATTGTTATAGAACATCATGTTACAGGTAATAACAGATCTGTTTTCCACATATGTATGTGGATTTATAGTTTCAAGTCCCAGCCTTTCCAATTCAGACAATAACTTATTCAATATTCCCTTCTTCATTATTTTTCCACAACGTGAAAGTAGACTTAAGAGTTTGTATGGCTCTGGGTTTGTCTTACTTCCCTTTCCCTTACAGACCGGTTAAATAGGTGCGTGTCCCTAATCTTAAGGAATCTCCCCATATTTATAAGACCTAGTAAATAATAGATATAATGGTTTGGATTCCGTTTACATAGTTCTTTTTCAATATAATCTAATTTTTATTTCAGTATTTGAGGTTACGTGATGTCACTAGGACAATTTAACACCCCCTTTGCGGAGCCAAACTGTTTTGCATAAGATTCTGTAAATATAGCTGTAATTTGTTGCATCTGAGAATAAATTTTTAGAATCTGTGCAAAGTTTATCAATTTGTATATCTTTACTCCTTCCACATATCTATTAAATGGCTTCCTATTATGCTCAATATCTTTATATATATTTTCTTCAAAATTTTCTTAATCTTGTCTCATACTACGCTTAATTTATTTGCCAGCCTTGTTCATTTCAGTTTTCATAGTTGTAGTTCAACCTCTTTTCCATTTCTTATATTTTTTGTTTCTCACCATAATCAGGTAGATCCTGATTTTAAACATTTTTTTTCATTTTTTTCACTAAATTTCTCTTTCAAAACTTTTCAAATTTCTTCTACAATATTTCCACTCAACACATCACTCCAATTTGTTTTACACAGTTACTGTTTTGCTTTCATATAATCTGTAATTAATCTTCAGTGCATTCGGTTCATAGGTAGGTACTAGGCTATCTGCCCGAAGGCATTTATAAACCTAGCCAGAAAGTGTTGGCTTCTGCCGCCCCTTAGATTAGTTCCCATTGGTTTAGATTCCGGTTTGGCAGAATTATCTAGCAACAAATTAACCTTTATAACCTCAAGATAACTGCACATCAACGGTAGGCAAACCTGACATGAATTAACAGCAATTTCTTTATGAACACCACAGTGTCTAGTCTGTTCGGTTCCCTGGTAGTTTTTATTTATTTATTTTTTTAATCCGAAGCAATTGCTGTTCATGAACATGCGCTGTGAATAATTTCCTTACTAATGTTGTTTAATCATTATTATTCCAATCTGTTTCTGGTAAACTTAAGAACCCATCTAATATTATTCATCCTTCCTGTGTTTCATGAAAAAAACGTATGAATTCCTCTAGGTCATCAGAACTTGACTTTGGTTGTTTGTATACTCCAACACTTGTTATACGTTTCTGGGTTGTCTTATAGTCACAGTTACACAGTCTGTAGTGTTGGTGTCATCTCTGAACATGTAATAATCACAGGTCTCGTAACTATCTTTAATCCCTATCAAAACACCTCCAACTGATTTTGCATTAGAATGTCTGTTACAGTAAAAACATTTATACCCTGACAGAACTTGTTTACAGTCATTGTTCTTTAACTATGTTTCACAAACAACACCGCCAATCTTGTGGAAATGTAGCAAATTTTCCAATTAAAAATAAAACATTTTATTATTAATGCTCCTGGAATTAACAACAATCAGAAATGTATCAAATGTTGCTGTATGTGAACTGTTAAAAAATTTGACCTGGCAAAACTCCTGCCTTGTGTTGGTCAAATACTGCAAAATATCTGCTACAAAAATTTTCTTCCCTGATCTTGAAAATACATGCTATCCTGTCTGAACACTTGAGCCCACAATTAGGCCTGGATGCCCTACACATTTCCATTTTTTAAAATGAGACTTTTTGTTATGAAGGTGTTTAGCCAAAAAGCTTTTTATTCACAGTCACCTGACTCTCCTTTCTATATGTGAGTTGTGAAAAATATGTCCAAAAATCTATACAAGCTATGCTATATCTAAGAGAGCTGTAAGTTCCCTAATAGAGAGTCCTTGCGGATGAAATCATTTGTACCAACATGAATAAAAACAGATCCATACCTCCTTGCTTTAAGTTTCTCTAAGGCTGGTTTTACATCCTCTATTTTTGCTCCTGGCAAGCATAACACTATTCAATGTTCATTATCTTCTCTGCAAATGTAAGCATCAGTTCCTCTAATAACTTTATCCCCAATTACAAGAATATCTTTATTGACCAGATCTGAAGAATCTTCACCTTCTGTTTCAGTAATATCTGTTCTGTCAGTTGTTACAAAGGAGTGGTCATCACCATTAGCCTTATTAATCCCACTGTTTTCATTGTGCATTACATTTGCAAGAATACAATTCTCATCCGGCTGGGTTTTGCATCCACAGCTTGAGCCATGTTGTCAATGTCTCTTTAATCCTTCCACGTTCAGTTTTGATTTCTTTCTTTCCACCTGCCCCTTGCAGCTTTTTTCTACCTTCTCTTTTGGAGAAATGTTGCTTTTTTCTGTAGACTGAAGATTTTCTGTTGGAATGATAACATTTTCTGTAACCTGTGTGTTACAAAACAAAGCAGTGCCCTTTTTAGTAAGTACTCTATTTTACAGACATTTATCAGTTTCTTTTGTCCCTTATTTGCTGCAGACGTCTTCCTTTCTTTCTATTTTAATTTCCTTTCAAATACTATGAATCCTCAGATTAGTGAATATTTATATCCCGAATTCCGAAGCGGTCAGGGTCATTGTCGTGTTTCATAAGGTTTGAGTTACAGACATGCAGCCTTTCCTAAATGTGTTCTATTTGCTCTTTGCCTAACATCATTTATCTCATCAGTCCAGTCATTAATACATTTAACAACAGTCCTCCAAGCCGTGCCAATTGCACATGTGCAATCATCATCAGTAAATCCAGATTTACTACCAATAATGGTAAGCAAATCATCCATCTTTTGATATGAGGATCACAGATGACCAGATGTTACCTTTAAATATACAATGCATTTGTTACACTGTATAAGATGTCTGTGCATTAGCAAATCATTAATGGCATATTCATTTAAGTAATTTATATTCAGATTAAATTAATAAAACATTCTAAAAGAAAAGAATAATGAAAATTGGTTAATCCAGAATTCAAAGATAACTTAAATCGACTTCTTTGAGAAAAATCACACAAACAATGCACAACTAAATACTAAATTAACATGAAAAATAGCCAACAACAACCAGGAACCTGAATCCACAAACATACAACTGTAAATCAGCCAAAAACAAAAAGCGGGCACAGGCAAGGCTCCAGGTTCAGTATACGTATTCCTTTAATATGACACAAGCGCTTTCGCAAACTGCTTCCTCAGGTGTAATACATTATGCATACTGAACCTGGAGCCTTGCCTGTGCCTATTTTTTGCTTTTGGCTAAATACTAAATTAATTACGATAAAGTCATTGCTCTGACTGTACAAGTTCTGAAAGTCAGAAAAAGCTGGAATTCTTTACATTGCAGACGAATGCAAACTGTAACTTCTGCTCACCTATCACTCGCAGTCACCCCTCTTTTTAACAGTAAAGACAGGACAATTGTGTAAAATCTTACCATAACAGTAGATGTTCTGTCCTTCACTGTTGCAGTATTCTTTACCTATGGGATTCCCTGCCTTGTGTACTCTGACGTCTGGCCAGTATACCAAAGCCTACTGTCGCCTACTCATGGCAGGGAATCCCATAGGTAAAGAATACTGTAACTGGGGAATGGAAGGACATCAATAAATCACAAACCAAGACAGGATTATTTATTTAGATAAACTCTGGATTGTCCTCTCTGCACTCTGTGTGACTTTATAGCTGACTAGGTCCCTTAGGATGGCTAGAGCTTGCCTGTCTAAAACGTATCCATTTCTAACAACAAACAGTGAAAATTAATGTTAAAACAGCAAAATCTACATCAGAGTGCATCTTCTTTCTACAAACTATCCTTTCCTTCCTACAAATGGTGAAAAACAGTGGTAAGACATAAAATATAAATTCAAATAAGAGTTCTCACATCAAGCAACTCCACAGTCAATCACAAACCAAGACAGGATTGGTTAGATGAGCACTATAGTGGGGAGCGGGGGGTTCCTCTTTCCCCACTTTTGTGTGACCTCAGAGTTGGTGACATACACGTAGTAGGGGAGGGGTAAGGGACATAGCGATGCATATCTTTTTGTAGATGATTTTGAGCGTCAGTCGTGTCAGACTGATTTTTTTTAGTTTGATTTTTTGAGGTATACTCTTATTCCAGTCTCTGATGGTGTTCTGCTTGTTTTGATTTTGCACCACTTTTCCTTTCTTCTATCTTCTATACACAGGTAAGCAAAGCTCAATGGGAAATGTTATTAACATCTGAATGAAGGGTGTAATGGTAATATTCCATGCCTGTCATTGTTGTTGTGGTGTCTTTCGGCTTTTCCCAGTTAGGGGTCGCCACAGCGGAACTCCGGTCCGCTAATGATTGGCAGTAAATTTTGACGAATGTCGAGGTGCCAGCTCGATGTTCAACCTTAAACTAAGGCACACCCATTTACGCATGTCTTTCGAATGCCCACCCAACCGCGGGGAGGACATGCAGACTCCACACAGAAGGCACTCCCCGCACTCCAGCCGAGAATCGAACGGGAGAACCTCTTGCTGTGAGGCAACAATGCTACCGCTGCACCACCGCGGATTACTCCTAGGTATAAATGTCCAATAGTAGCTCAACTCCAGGATTTTCTCTATTAAGGCATCATTAACAATTCTTTGCCAAACAGTATGCCAAAAACATCAAAGAAATGTAGCCTTTCACAACAAATAAAGAACATTTGGCTTCTAATGAATAAGAAAAGAAGACTTTAAACATTAGCTTAGTTTCTTTAACTTCATAATAGTGATGTTAATTCACCACAGCAGATATTTTTAAGTGATTTCTGTATATGTCACTTTGAAGAAATCCACTAGACTACAAGCCACTGCAAGTCCACTAATGTTAAGTCACTCAAACAATGTCATACAATTTTCGTCTGATGCATTTCATTTCTTGGTGGTTTAACCATGCACTCATTTACACCAACAGAACAGCAACTGTCCTAAATTTATACCTTAAAAGATTCACCCCTCATCCAGTCTGAAAACCACTTGGAAAAAAATAAACTAAAATCTTCCCTAGCTAATGTGGGATGTCGCCAGTATTATATTCTGTTGCACCCATAAACTCAAACATCTAGGAAAATTCTTGCCTTAAAGCCCAAGTTATATTCTTACATTAACAAAAAAAAAAAAATCGGACATAACTGTACCATGCCATACAAATGTTCATTCAAATTAAGAGTATGTTTTTTACTTAATTTATCACATTTTTTCAAGAATTTTACACAGATTTATACCAGTTGTTTGAATGGTAATCCCAGTGAGCAGATCAAAGGCAAGCACCCTCCTACCTGTACGCATAGAGCATTTCCCATTGTACCCCCAAGTCATGATACAATCCGTTCTGAAGTCAGTGAAAACAGGGAATTGACAAAACTTGAACCTGGCAATTTCATATGATGACTGCATGTTTCAGACAAGTACTGCTAGCATTTGGTCATTTATCATCTGGTCGGATATACCTTTATTTTATTTATTTATTTTTTTAAAACACACTATAAGCTATAACTGCTTATTAGATAGCAGTGTCCCTTTCTGTACATGGCCAAACAACATGGCTTTATGAACCATACACAAAGTTATTTTACTCACAAGGACCATGAAGCACCTGCCAAAAAATGTTATTCTGAGGGACAAGAAAGTTTTAAAGGCGATGGATCATTGACAATGGAAAATGATCTTGAGATGTCTGAAACAAAGGAAACAGAATACAAAAAAAAGATATGAGGTGGGACCTTCCACAACACCACATGACAGAATATCTCATTATGGTGCTAAGAGGAGTCTTCTCAGTGACCATATTAATATTTAATGATGTTTCTTTTCTGGGTGGGCGACACTACAAGGCATAACAAACTGCTTCAATTAACTGTAGAGTTGATTTCACACAGTAACATACTAACATTAAGCATTTTACTGTACTTTCCTACTTAATTTCAGCTAAACCCTGCCTTCTTAGATAAAGACTAGCTCTCATCAGCTCTTTATTAGATATATAGTATTCTTTTAGCTTCAGTCTGGTGGTATAGAGGGAAAAATCCTTGACTATGACCTGGGTTTGAAAAACAGCTGGGAGGGTCAGGGAAGGCAAGGGTGAGACTGACCAACTGTTACCCAACTCGCCCATTATGGGGAGGGGTGTAACTTGCTTCAACACAGACTCCATTCATGAGTGTTTGGGGACAGCGTAAAGCTACTGACTTGGATAGATTGCACTGCATACAAGTCAGGGACTTGGTTCCACATGCATGTAGCCCCCCCCTAAAAGTCACTATCTGCCATTGGGGGGTTAGGTTGGGGTACTGCATAATAACCAGATAGCTCAATTTCGGACACCTGGGGGGAATAAATATACTTACTAGTTTCTCTCTTCGCATCAAGGGCAGAACAGACCATTAAAACTCTTGCTATACCCAGGAAATGAATGGGTCTTCCAGTCGCAGTCATTGGAAGAATGTTGTTGGTATGGGGTAGGACAACAGCTGTTTGGCAGTTTGTTTGTAACACACAAGGGAGAAGAAAATGATGTGGCTTTCTGTCCACCCATATCATAATGCTGAACTACAGATAGGAACAACATTCTTGGTCTCTGCTGTAAAAATGTTATTAAACTGACATTTTCTAATTGTAGTATTACACCAAGTCATAAAAGTAAATGGAAAACTATTTCTGGCCAATCACCTCTGCACAGTTTGCAAAGGTCTAAAGTTTCAGACAGCACAGTAGTTGAGTAACAAGGCAAATATATTAGAATTTGCATCTGTGCAGTACCGGCCAAGTGTCAGAGTCACAAACTCGTTAGCTCTGATCTGCATTATATGAGTAATTAATTACAAAACAACATTCCATTTCCCCAGGGAAACCTAGTTAGTTGCAAAAAAACAGCCAAAAATGAACCCAAAAATAATCAAAAGAAGGTTCCTGGCCAGCAGCACCTTCAGTATCAAAACAGTTTCTGGATTTAAACAAATTATTCATTTTAAAATGTACAGCCGGTGCTGTAACGCTGCCATTGGAAACAGGCACTCATGTTTAATGGCCCTTACCTGTTATCAGAATATGAATAAGGATGGATAAATGAATATTTAAATTAATTCAGAGATTGGGGTCTGGGATAAGAGCCAACGCATTGCTCACTAAACAGCATTAAACCATTCTGTCCTTTATTAGCATGCAGATCTGTATGAAAACTTAATTTCTGTTCCACACATTTCAGCTGCAGATTAAAATTTTTTGGTGCTTCAAGATTCTTCAAAAAGCTTACATAAAGCTAAAACAGTTTGTAGTGAAGGACAGGAATTCCATCGGCTTCAATATTTATTTTAAATTTGTTGATGGGGGAAGTCCGGATGAGCACAAAGGCCCCTTAAAAGCAGTGGCATGGGGAGAAAAGCTCCAGTATGTGCTTTACAAAGAAAATCTTTTAACTTGTACATTATCAACATCATCAGGGAGAATACAATTAAAATAGATTCTACAGTGTCAAAATAGGTAATATAATAACTATACGTGTAGTAGTACAGCTTCTTGTACTAAATTATATTCTTTACAGATATAGTTAAATAACTATGCAGGAGGACAGATGTCATAGTACTGAGTTATTTAATAAGGGTGGAAAGCAAAAGGCTGAATTAATTATGATGCATTAATGAAATGAATGGTAAGAGAGTTAAGAGAGGCATACGTAAAAGGTGGGGTGGGTGAAGACAATGTGAGAGATGGTAACAGAGTAGAAGAGGGCAGAGGTACAGTGAAGGAAGAGGAAGAAGCAAAGATGTTCTACAGAGCAAGGATGTTGAGAGGTGTTTTCTTGAATGTGTTTTGCATGTCTCTTGGTTTTCAAGAAACCAGAGATCTCCGAGAGGGCATTCTAAATGGTAGCTACAGAGTTCGAGTGTAACAAGGCTCCCGATGTCTTTTGGGTTTTAGTGACGGAGAAGAGTTTGCCTGTAGAGCAGAGAGCTTTGTTAGGGCTGTACTGCTGAAGCCTGTCATTTAGTGCTGGATACTTATCATCAGGGTAGTATATTACAGTATGAGATGAGTTAGTAGTAGCTGGCTATAATGCAAGTGATGTGGGAGTTCAGTCCATGGTAGAGTGGTAGCGGTGAAGCATGCCTGTTAGTGCTGGATACTTATCAGGGTAGTATATTACAGTATGAGCTAGTAGTAACTGACTATAGTAGGGGTGATGTGCGAGTTCAGTCCATGGTAGGGTGGTAGTGTTGAAACGTACCCTTTAGTGCTGGATACTTATTAGGACTGTGTTTTACACTATGAGCTAGTAGGGCAAAACATTGATGAGTTCTAAAGGTGGTGATTTGCAGCAAAACAAGCTATTTTACTGTAGTATTCTTCCAGCTTTGTTTATGTGGATGTTTGTAGGTTAGTAAAGAGTGGAGAGGCATACAGTAGGATAGGCAGGAGGTAGATTTTAGCTATGGTCTTCTCTAGTTCTAGCTGTTAGGTAAGGTTTTATTCTATGCAAGAGGCCAAGTCTTTGGTGTATTTTTTTAAAACAGTTTAGAAGTGCAGGTCAAATTTCAAGCTGTCATCAACTGTGGAGTTTGGCGTCAGGGACCTGTTCAATCAGGGTGCTATTTAATGAAGTGAATTTTGGCAAGAGTTTTGTTTTGGGAGAATGTTTCTGGAGTAATATGTAGTACTTTTATTTTTTAGGGGTTAAGCAGGAATTGTGAGTTGCCTAGCCAGGATTCTATGGATATGTATTCTCGAGTAATTTCTTGAAGTTTTTATAGGTTACAGGCTGTGCAGATAAGTATGGAGTGATCTGCATATTGTACAAAAGTGGTGGGCTGGAAGCAGTGCGTAGATCATTTATAATGTCAAATGAGGGAGTCCAAGTATGGAACCTTGTGACACCCCTACAGTAATGAGTAGAAATGAGTATTCCTGCTGCCATGTGACTGCTTGGATTCTATCCGTTAGGTAGCTGTTAAACCAGGAGAGGAAAGAGGGGGGGAAGGGACCCAAAGGGGGTTAGGAAAAGTTTAGGGTTACAGCCGGTGTCGAATGCTTTGGACAGGTATAGGAATAAGGAAATACTTGGTTTCAGGTATCTCTGTTTTCATTAGTGGCATCAGCAAACTGAAGTAGGGCAGAAGTTGAGATGAAAGCCATGTTGTGCAAGGGATAAAAGATTGTTTATGGTTAGGTATGCAGTAACTGGCAATGGATACATTTTTCTAATATTTTAGATAATTGTGACAGGGTGACTACTGGTCTGAAAGTGGAGTGATTAGCAGAGTGTCCTCATTTATGAAAAGGAAGTATGCATGCCTTCTTACAAATTGCTGGGACATAATTCTAGAATGGATCTGTTTATTGGTACAGATACTGGGTACAACACAACTTCAGCTGCAATTTTTAGGAATTCAGGAGGAAGGCTGTCTGCAGCAGAGTTTGTAGTTTTTAATTTTAGATGATATTTTCTTATGGTGCAGGTAGGGACAGGTTTGAGTGAAGAGAGAGAGCTTGCATGGGATTTTGTTGGTGGGGTGTTGGTTTGATGGTGGGGTTGTCTGATAAGAGAGCCTACAGCTTGAAGGAAGGATTTCCTAAAATTATTAGTGACTGTTGAAATGTCTTCTGGGGAGAAAATGGGTTACTGACTTTGGGCTGATTTAATGCATTTTGGATTGATGACCAGAATGTTTTAGTATTCTGGTGAGCCTGCTGTAAGTTAAAGTAGTGGAGTTTTTTTTTTTGTCTTGTCTCGTACTGTATTTGGTTGTATTTCTTGTCTGTAATGTAAAACGTTTTTTCCTGAGATTTGTCAGCATGCCATTGTTTCGAGGCCTTGTCTCTAAGCACCATTAGTTGCCTACTGTTTTCAGACAGTCATGCGGCTGGATTAAATTTAAGTTTAACCCAATACGAGCATGTTTTTTCCATGTATTGCTAAACGTTTTGTTATATTCAAGGGCGGCTTCAGCTAAAGGGAGTTTTTTTAATGTACTCCAATTGCATTGCTTGCATGCGTGATGTTTTACTGGACTGCATACAAGCCTGTTTCATACCTCTCAACCTCTTGCTGTAAGAAATGTGGACAAGACCTGGCATGGGGTACAAAGGCTCAAAAATAGGGGCACATTTTAAATATTGCTGTTAAAAACTTAGAAACTTGCTGGAGAGTAACAGGGTTTGTGCTAACATGCATTCCAAAAGGATTCGAAGTCTGGAACTCAAACACACGTCATTATTTAATGATGTCAACCCTCAGATCATCCCAGTCATTTGTCAGAAAACCATACATTTTATGAGCAATAGGACAAAAATAAGGCAAAAATCTGGGCATTCTGTGAAAATCTGGACAGTTAATAGGTATGGCCTGTTTGCAAAACAGATCTATATTAGAATATGGAAGTTTCAAAACTTCAAATGTTCTAATATTGACCCCTATTCAGAGAAAGCTGAAAACATAGAACATACAGAAAAGTGATTTTTTTCATAGGGAAAACATTTGCTGTTCCAAAACACATACCCACAACAAAAGCACACCAAACAAACAGCAATCCACACACATACACCTAAAATGTTACACCTAACTCTACACTAAACTATACACACACCACTAACTATCCACTTACCTTAACCCTAACCCCCGTCACTATCACACACTCATCTCACCCGCGCCCCAACACTAACTCACCTACTTCGCCCTAACCCTCACATCCACAAAATCGCACACATACATAACCCATGCCCTAACCCTAACGCACCTAACCCGCCCTAACCCTCACGTCCACACAATCGCACACATACCTAACCCGCGCCCTAACCCTAACTCACTTAACCCGCCATAACTCTCACATCAACACAATCGCACACATACCTAACCCGCACCCTAAACCTAACTAACCTAACCCGCACTCAATCGCACACTTACCTGAACCCAACCCGTAACTTTCCACCACAGCGCTGAAAATAACGAAGTAACAGAAAGGGACAACCAAATTCTTTCCCTAGGAAAAAAAGTTGGTTTTCTGTCGCTTCGATATTTTCAGCTTTTGCTGAATAGGGGTCAATATTAGAACATTCTAAGTTTTGAAACTTCGATGCTCTAATATAGACCCTTGCAAAACTGGGCAGACGGTCAGATAGTGTGCCATAGTTATAGATATCACTGGGTTTAGTGGAGGGAGTCCAGTCTAGAGTACAGGCCTTAGAGGAGGGCTTCTTATATCTTGGTGGTGTATTGATGAGCAGAGAGAAACCATGCAGGATAATGCTGGTAGTGGAGGTATTGCATAAAATTTGGGCAGTCTACATTAAGATCCCCAAGGATGATAGTGTCTTCAAGTAGCTTGGTAGATGCCCAGTACAGTTATGTCCTCTGCTGCTCTGATGCTACTGCCAGGGAGAATATATAAGGATATGATACGGTCTTATAAGAGTTTAGCTTGAGTAAAGCAATACGAATCTCTGCATTACTGAATGTGGGGTGCTTTTTTTGATAAAGGGAAATGTTCAGGTGTTTTGGGTATATAATAGCTGCCCCATCTCCTTTTTTTTTACATATATGGTCTGCTTGAAGGATTTTACATAATGGAGGGAGGATTTTACTGTGTTTGACTTTGGGTTTTAGCCACGTTTCTGTGATACCAAGGATGTCAAGGTTGTAATGAGACATGAAAGCATGCATTTCAGTTCCTTTGTTACAGATGCTTCCAAGGCTAATGTTTATACATTTTAGATTTGCTTTACCAGAGTTACAGGAGTGAGGTGTCACATTACTACTGGTTGTGTAGGCCAACATAGCAGAAAATTTATAATAAAACTAATGTAATTTTATTTATCATAAAGCCTTGCACCCCTTAAACCATTGCATAGTTTCAAACATTTGTTACTGTCCCTGGGCCTGATAAAATTAATATGAAACCAAGTCAATAAAACCACAAAACACTTGTAAATCTGCATTAGTTTTAATATGTTGACACAACCTTAATCTGCTAACTATTCTGTTTTCTATAGGTCTTAAAACAGCTCTAAATTTCGCTGCCATCTTTCTCTCGTTTTATTTGTAAGGGAGTACATTCTGCAGGTACCACGCAACAGGTCATTTTCTCTTGCTTATTCCTTCTGGTATGGATGAAATATCATCTGTCATATCATTCAAGAGACCACACATACAAATTACTATGAGGATAAAAATCCAGAACTAAATACTCACAGATATGCAGCTTAACTGATGTTGCCATTCTGGTCATCTACTCCCTCGTATATTAAAATAAGTTACAGTAAGCTGAACTTAAGTTAATAATCATAACAGACCTGACAAATCTTAGCCTTAAATATGACACTACATTTCATAATATGAATGAAGATCTTTTCTCCAGCTCTCTCAGCTAGGCAACATATCATAATGGGGATCTCACACAGAAAGGGGGACATGAAGGAAATTCTCACATGATGACACTAACTACTCTTATGACACGCACACCCTGAAAGTTGTCCACAAATCAATGAACATACAAATGGACCCAATTCCTAAATCAAGGCATAATTATTACTCATGAAATTAGTATTGTTTCAAACTTTGATGGCTACCAAGAGTGTTGCTCTCATCAACTATAATGTTCCCAGAATACCTCTTTCTGTTGCTGATATGCTATTATGTTTACTGGCAACATATTTAGGTGTGTTTGTAAACTGTATCATCATCATTCAGTTGCTCCTCCTGCCACAGGACTGCGTTCTTGTTCCACATCATCCTAGTTGCTGCTTGAATGCCTTTCAGTACCAGTGATACTATAGTCAGTGGGTATAGCTATTTCAATAATCAATGCCACTTTTGTCCTTTTCATCTCAGCTGCAGTATTGAGTTTTCCTGCTGCAACTTTCTTAGTGACGGCACTGGATGATCCCACAAGGTCGTTACTTTTGTTTTAGGAATTCTTTGTAGTTCATGTAACAACAATGAGCTACCATCCCCCATCATGGATACATTCCAGGTCCACAGCCAGTCATGGATACATTCCAGGTCCACAGCCAGTCATGGATACATTCCAGGTCCACAGCCAGTCATGGATACATTCCAGGTCCACAGCTAGGTCAGCTTCAGACTTCTGTGCAACGAAGTATCACCAAGTGTCGTCAGAGTAAGAATGAAAACCTAAAACTCTCCTTTGAGTAGCATCTCCTAAAGAAAGCACATATAGTGAACCACAATGGAGTTAAAATGTGACCCTGTGAAGTACTGTAGGTGATATGGTAGGCAGAGTATGGAACTAACCCCCCATAACTGAGCGGCAATGTCTGCACAGTCTCCGTTGCGACATTACAGTGCCCTTCAGTATCTAGACCGTCCGCCATAAGTACATCACTTATGCATAAGTGTATCCACTCAAGGAATTTCAATCTCTTTTGCAAATAAATAAAACATGCTAGAAGTTAGGTATATGGCACAAAAAGTACCACTCCTATGGATCCTTATATACAATTTACTTCACGTAGTCTATACAAATCTAATTTGGATGAATGGATGGGTAATCATAAATTCATCTGTGGTTTACCACCCCTGCCTTTCACAGATAAGAGGAACAGGCAAACGTCCCACATATCCTTGTTTGGCCTACAGGTAATTCATACGTACATTATAAGGGCTAAACACTACCACTGGAATGCGAAGCTAAGCTTCTTAAAGTCATCACAAATCAATAGCCTAATAAGTACCTGCGATCCCATGTTTCATAGCCAGCAACATGTGCTGGTTCTAGTTCTGAACTGCAGAACCTACATTTGTCTATATTTAGAAGCACATACTCCATTATTTTAAGCTGTCAGATAAGTTCACTTGTGCTTAGCCGTTTGTGTGTCACTATCTTGGCCAGCGTGTCATCGTTCCAGCGATATTTTCTACTTTCACTATCGTTTTCGACTTCTTTTCATTTCTTCTGAACGTGATTTTTATATTCCATTTTATTTATAGCACTTTGTGCTGCTGTGTGTGTGTTTTTTTTGTCCACTTCGGGTTTGATTTCTGTATGTCCTCCCTTCTAAAATGTTTCTGGTAATCAGAGTAAGGTTGGCGACTTGTGCTTAAATTTCCCTTATTTAGGAATTGGACAGTGTGGATCTGAAGACACTAGCAATGATGTTTTGATAACATAGATCCTCAGAAACATTTGTGATTTCTAGAAACTAGGTCTTCTGAAATATGATATTAAAGACTCTCTTTTCTTGCTCCCTCCCAGTTCAGGCTTCAGCACACACTGTGCTTTCTTATCAATCCTCGTTCACAACTAAAGATGTGCCAGGATAATTTCCAGAGGGTCAGCATGACTGATTCTTGTGAATAAGCAGTCATGACACCCTTTACGGTACTGGAAATTTGCTTACATTTTTAATCAAACTATTGAGGTTAAGTTCTATAAAATGTGATCTCAATTATGTGAAACATACAGGATTTCCAACCTTTCTCTAACCCATGAAATAAAATAAGGAATTTTACTTCTGTCCTCCTCCTGATATGAGCATGCAAAAGTCAACTGCCAACTGCAAGTGCATTCCTGAACTACGACTCTTCACTGTCATATTCAAAGTCACTTTGGCTCTGTCCAGCCCTGCATCCTAAGGGGGATGAAGCCCAGACTATGACCCAACAGACTCATGTTGATTAGCAGCATGGGTGCTAGAGAGGATGCAAGTGCTAGAGAGGATGGAAGTGCTAGAGAGGATGGAAGTGTTATTGAGGCCAACTGGACAGGACAGGAGCTTGTACCTGTAACCAGGACAACCACGGACAGGGAGGAGGAAGGATAGCTCAGCTTGTTGCACTGGGAAAAAATACCAGTTGCTATGTGATCCTTGAGATGAGGTGCCTAGAGGACTTGAAAAATACTAACAAGGTACTGTGTCACCAGAGAGTTACATGTGGTAGCTCTGCATAACTACCTCTGAACAGCAGCTGTTGCGGTGCTGGAAAGAGAGTTAGGGAAATCAACAGATTATCTACCTCTGAATCAGCAGATTGCCTCACTCTCTACCACCTGAGCTGCATCTCCTTTGGGAATGAATGAGCTGATAAAGCTCCATGGATGGGTGATGAGTGAAGCCCCTCCCAGCTGATATTCTCTGGCTATTGTCCATAGGAAAAATGAATGAACTAATGGGGCGCAGGCAGGAGAGACATTGGTCAAATTGGCCCTAGCAAATGAAAGAATGGCATGCTCGTGTACAGCAGGCAAATTAAAGACCCCTATAAAATTATCTCTGCCCCCGCCTGGTATGTGTTCTGCTTGTATACATGTATATAAATCTGCATGCACAAACTTGACAGCAACATGCAACAGCTTAGTGTAACTAAGGCTCAGCACCACAGCTGACAGATCAGTGTAGCTAAGATTCTCAGGAATGGGATGGAATGAAATATAATAACATACTACGGCTCACTGGGACATGCTTCTACTTTAATGTAACAACAGCTTGCCACAGCAGCTTACACTGTAGCATAACCCGGATCAAGTAAGTGCTAGAGTGTTGATAAGTGCATCGTTATTCCATGTAGTTTAAGTATGGCTCAGGAGGACAGCTTCGTTTAATTACTGACCAAAACGAGCAGCCTACTGTTTAGTGCAACAACGGCTTTGGAAAAGAATAGTAGGCTGTGGGATAGCCAAGTGGTAATTTTAGGGGGTTAGTTCCATACCCTGCCTACCATATCACCTACAGTACTTCACAGGGTCCCATTTTAACTCCATTGTGGTTCACTATATGTGCTTTCTTTAGGAGATGCTACTCAAAGGAGAGTTTTAGGTTTTCATTCTTACTCTGACGACACTTGGTGATACTTCGTTACACAGAAGTCTGAAGCTGACCTAGCTGTGGACCTGGAATGTATCCATGACTGGCTGTGGACCTGGAATGTATCCATGATGGGATGGTAGCTCATTTGGCGATACTTCTTTACACAGAAGTCTGAGGCTGACCTAGTTTGGACCTGGAATGTATCCATGACAGGCTGTGGACCAAGAATGTATCCATGATGGGATGGTAGCTGGTTTTGAACCTCAGTAGCTACAACACAATCACCATAGCTATTCATGCCACCCTGAGGGACTGCAGCAATGAGCTGGCATTCATCTTGAAGATGTGTAATCTGGGTAACTTGCAAGACAAAAGATTAGCGTTTACTACCAACCTCCCTATTTTCATCTCAGGAGCATCACCTTCATTACTTATCTTATCCCTCCTGCAGTAGTACACGCCCCACTTTACTTTCAGCTAGACGACTGCAACGTACTGTGCCCACTGCTCATTGACCATGAGTTCCCCTTCCTGTAGCTTGTTCAAGTTTCCGCAACCTAGTCACATGCTTGTGCATCAAGGCACCATCACTTCAGTTCTGCACCTAGTCACATGCTTGTGCATCAAGGCACCATCACTTCAGTTCTGTACCTAGTCACATGCTTGTGCATCAAGGCACCATCACTTCAGCTCTGCACCTAGTCACATGCTTGTGCATCAAGGCACCATCACTTCAGTTCTGCACCTAGTCACATGCTTGTGCATCAAGGCACCATCACTTCAGTTCTGCACCTAGTCACATGCTTGTGCATCAAGGCACCATCACTTCAGTTCTGCACCTAGTCACATGCTTGTGCATCAAGGCACCATCACTTCAGTTCTGCACCTAGTCACATGCTTGTGCATCAAGGCACCATTACTTCAGTTCTGCATAAGCTCGACTGCCTGCTGATTTCATTAGCAGATGATGTTTAAACTTCAGGACATTGTTTATTTGACCCTGCATGATAAGTGTCTCTCTTGAGACACCTTTTGGATTGATATTGCCAGCTTCGCTCACTTCATTTGCCACTACTGGGCTGCTAGCTCATCTGGAGGCATGGTCAGAGCACACTGGAGTAGGAAATTTTGCCTTTCAATGCCTGCAGCTACGGAACATAGTACTTACATGGCTTAGGGAATCTACCCTACCCCCTCAGTCAATAGGTTTGAGAAATTCTGTTCAGGCATACTTATTTGAAGTCTGTTATGGAGAGTATGTTATAGCAGCTCTTTGTGGAGTCAGTTTCTTGTTTTATTGTTTGGTTATTTATGTTTTAGTCTTTTACCATTTTACTTCATTTTATTTGTTAGTTTACTTTTGCTTTGGGTCAGCTTGCAGCCAAGCTTAGTAATAGGCATAAATTTAACAGAATCTGGTTCTGGTTTTACTGGGCAGTCATTTATTTGCCTTCGTTTACAACGAGTTTCAAACTGGATACAAAAATCCATTTTTAGCAGAGGCCCAGGGAGAAGAGCTCTGGTTACATTTACAATAAAAAGACAACAGAAAGTGCTTTATAAATTACAAGTGTTGCAATTGTGCTACAGTCACAAGCCATACAATGCAATACAGTAGTTACAAAGCAATACAATATTAGGTACAGTTTAATTAAATACCTTTCAGTCTAACATTTGTGTCTTTAAAAAGCAGAAAAGTATTAATTGCTATATATGCCTTAAGGCTTTTATACAGACAGTCTGCAGATGCAGGAACCATAGAAGGTCTATCTTCGCTGTGAGGTGCTGATCATATATGACAGGGACTGCCTGGATTATTGTCTTATATAACACAGACTGCCTGGAATGTCTTCGCTAGAAGAATTACCACATTGATGGTAGTCTACTGAACACAGAAGGCGTTATAAGAGATCTCGGAACACAGGTTGACAGCAACCTCTCTTTTGACCACAACATGCCTACTGTGGTCAGAAAGTCCTTCTATGTGGCACATCTCATTACTAAGGGCTTTGCATCCAGGAAGAAAGAGGTCATCATCTCTCTCTACTCTTCCCTCATTAGGCCATTCATAGAGTACAATGTCCCATTTGGCATGTACCTCACTAGACACCTGCAACAACTGCAGAAGATGCAAAAATACCTCACAAAGAGGATCCTAGGCCTTAAACACTTGTCCTATATGGACAGACTCAAAAAAACTCCAACTATTCTCTGTCTCATATCGCCTACTTAGAGGCGAGCTCTGCTTGATTTACAAAGCCATGTCTAACCCAGCTCTGTTACAAATGCTACATCTAAATAAATCCCAATCCCTCCACACCAAATGCTCCAGAGACCTCAACCTCATTATTGCAATCAACAGAACAAGCTGGAGGGACAGGTTCATAACCCAGAGGTTTCCCATGCTATGGAATAGACTTCACATACATGTCAAGCGGAGTGCCTTACTGGCCATCTTCAACAGAAATCTTGATGAGTGGATGGGAAAAAAAAAATCACCCTGGGGATCACTCCAGTGGCTCTACTTGACAGAGGCACTGGAAACTAAGGTCGGGTGACACAATGCCAGGGTAATCCTACGGGCTAGGCTTGTAAAGACTCCAGGGCCATTAGCCTAGTACACACCCATGAACCTAGGTTCTGTAATGGCCTACATAGCAGAAGCAAGGCCTAAATCTATGAGCAAAAGGGTTTGACAACCTTTTTATTTATTTATTTATTTTTTTTTTTTTTACAGTGCTGGAGTCATTAACCGCAATTGCTAGTTAGGTGCATCCCCAAATGTAATACATTGCTAAGGGGTGGGGGGGGGGGATCAGTGTCTAACAGATGTACCTTCTTTCTTGATGAAGAGGACATCTGAGAAAACCTTAAATTCTTTAAGACCAGCATGGGTTCCCATTGCCCCTTGCTAGACGACAGATAACGGTTAAGAATACAGCAGACGAGGCTAGTCCCTGACCAGCTGCATATTTTGCCTTATCGATTTTACTTGATTCATTATTGCTGGACATGGGGTGCGGAGTAAGTGGTAATCTCTGATGGTTAACCAGCAATATTAATGACCCAAACGGCAATAGATTAAGTGATGGCCGTAAAGGAATAGAGATTAACAAATGCCAATGTTACTATTTATTTTATTTTTTATTTTATTTTACATTTGTTGACCGGGCTAGTCTGGCTGGATACATGTCCATTTTCAGCAGAGGCCCGAGGAGAAAAGCTCCACTAATATACTAGTATCTTACAATAAACAAAAAAATATATAAAACATGTAAGCAAATAAAGGAACAATTATAATGTAGTATAGTACAATGCAGAGGCAGTTTAACATGAAATAACAATAGTGAGGAAATCATTATCCCACAATATTTGCTAGAGTAAGACTGCTAAAAACGAAGAAGAGAGAAAATAGAGACATATGGAGACTATAAGCAGTGAAATAATGAAGCAACGGATATTAAGAAACAAACATAAAATATTGGAGGAGGTGGAGGCAGCAAAGAAATCACCTCAGTAAGAAGGAGAATAGAAACCTAAAAAAAGAATCCTATATATATATATATATATATATATATATATATATATATATAAACATTTGCTGGAATTCATAGAAACAACTTTCAGTAGCAATGTCAACATTTGACAGTCTCTTGCAGTTACTTTCAGTGCTGCAGGGAACATCACTTTCTCTTCTTCATCTTCTAGTTATTGCAGTTTCTACTATTTCTTTTTTGAAGATGCTTTTTCTGAGGAATGGAATCTTTTAAAGATAGTGCCTCCATGTGAAGAAGAAAGGGGATTCTTTTTTTAGGTTTCTATTCTCCTTCTTGCTGAGGTGATTTCTTTGCTGCCTCCACCTCCTCCAATATTTTATGTTTGTTTCTTAATATCCGTTGCTTCATTATTTCACTGCTTATAGCATCCTAACTGAAACTGCTACAGTACGCAACTCACAGTCATCTGCAGCATGCAATGTCTTAAAAAGAAAAATCACACATCTGGCAAAGATTATTAAGGGTAACTGTATTTCCATTCCTCAACCTTGGCTGCCCTGAAGTACTAGGAGGTATTTATTCCTCACAGAGTCCATTAGATTCAGTTAGTGCTGGCATTCAACCCCTGACTTTACACTGTATGTTATATATTATATGAACACACAGTATGTTTTGTCTGTAATTCCCCAAACTTCCATGTACCCTCCAAATCAAAGTTTATTTTATCATTATTTTATTTACTGAATAAGTGAGTTTATTACCCTTTTCAGCCATAGCCTGGGCCAGAAGCAGGGAAGTAATAACACAATCAATTTAATCGAAAAGCAGAATCGGACATCTACAATAAATATACATAAAAAGTAAAACTGTAGAGGTTTATAGACAATGCAAAGTGCAAAATGACTTATGATGATGTTAGTAAGGCAAAAAAATGCCAATGCATTCCTGCAAACGTGGACCAAATGGTAACACTAGGAATAAGCAAACTGATAACTTAAGTATCTGCTGTGCAGGCATCTGCCAAGGGGCATTTCTGCCATAACTACACATCACTTCCTTTCACTGGAAAGGGCCAGGATGTGACTGACTGCTTGATCTCAATGACCTCAGATAGCCAAGTGATTCCAGGACAAGTAATATAATAACAGACCCTGTTAGTTAACAGCCTGCATATCATTGCTGGAACCTGTGTCTAACAGAGCTCTTTTCAAACTATCTGGAAATATACAGAGCTAAGTATATTCTTTTGGTTCTTCAGAATTGTTTACTGTAAATTGTTGCTGGACTAATTTTATTCAGAGTTGTGCACTGTTATTTTTGATTCACTGTATAGTTTTTCAGATCTCTGCTGAAAGTGTTTTGTCCCACCCACCCTCCATATTTCTGGTTTGGTGTTTAAATTTGGTGGCTTTTGCAGTCGCCCGCCCCACTGTAGATTTGATCTGGGACACTCACCCCAGTCCCATCTCTTTATCACATTCTACCCAATACACTCCTCCTGCACTTGTTTTTAGTCATTTTTAATTTAATTGCATTTTTTTAAACTGTTTGGTCTAATATTGCTATATACTCAAGTGTGCTAGCTTGCACTGCACATTTGAATTGTTTTTACTGCTATTTTAACTACTTTTTTGTATTAAAAAAAAAAAAAAAACTGTAAGCCTGTTTCCTACCTTTCCTGTAGCTAGTGTAATTCCAGATACAGATTTCCTGTATCCAGGACTGTATGTAACCTTCTGAGCCCCCGAAGCCTTTCTGTGTTGGAGGGAAGCCTTCTAGCTTGTCAGTGTGAGTGGTAAGCACTAGGTAACCTGTCTACCACATAAGGAGTGGTTCTGGCCCAGAAATTGTAGTTACTGGCCATCTGGGCAATCTTTTCCATCTCTCCCAACTTTCTGATTTGAATGCCCGCATTTGCACTTGTTTCTTTCCTGTAACTAGTCTAGTGCAGACACAGATTCTTAGTTTTAGCACTTGAATTTGCTTATTCGTGCTCGGCACTTGTAAGCACTAAATAAACTACTAATTACTATAACACTCAACCTTCCTCATTACCTAGAAGAAAACAGTTTTTGCACTTACTTTCCTCACTTGCTTAGAGAAAAACATCTCTTGTACTCACTTTCCTCACTTATCTAGAGGAAAATGTTTTTTTATTTAGGCATGTCCAAGGGTCAGCTCCCAGTGTTCTCTCCTATCTGATGACTCTGGGCATCTTGGAGCAATGTAGAAATTGCCTCATGTACACAGAAAACCCTCTCCTCCTACCACCCAACACTAGAACCTGTGAGAGATGCACTTATCTAGCCAAACTGGAGGTAAAGCTCTCTCCAGCCAAGACTGAACTTGACAATCAAGAGGAGAAGGTAAACACTTGCACTACACCACACTTATCACATTGTCTCATAAAATCTACACCACCAAAATCCACACATAGAAACACAAAAACATTTGCGGAGGCTCTCAATAATAATCTGTCTAAGCAACAGAGACGTCCAAAGCAGAAACACAAGCAACTTCCACCCCCCCAACACAACCCAAATAACACATAGCCCACAGACTCAGTGTGCCACTCAACCACAGCCAAGAAAGCAAAACAACATATCCAACACACTAGTCATAGGTGAGACTATAGTCAGGCACACTGATGTCCCACTCACCAAGCTAAACAAGAAGAAGGTTACTCACTAAACTAGGTATAAATCCCTATGTCACAAGACGGGTTGCCAACTGGCTCACTGACAGAACACACATTGTGAAAGTTGCACACTCCAAATCTGACCTCAAACCAGTGACAAGTGGAGTACCACAGGGTTCAGTCCTGGGACCTCTCCTGTTTGGTATCTACTTCTCTGAAGTATAGGCTAACACAGAAGGCCTTTGGCTAATGAAGTTCACAGAGGACTGCAAACTAGGAGCCATAGTCGAGTCCCCAAATGATGTGGAAATCCTACAGAAGGGCCTCTCTGAGACAGATGCCTGGTATCAGAGCCATGGCCTCAAGCTCAATGCCAAAAAGTGCATTGTCACCCCCTTTGGTAAAAACTCTGTACCCATTGAACTACTACATAGACAGCAGTCTACTTAACACCGAATGTGTGATGAGACCTTAGGACCCAGATGGACAGTAGTCTGTCCTTTGATAGTCACATTGCCACAGTAGTCAGGAAGTCCTTCTATGTGGCACACCTCATCATAAAAGGGTTCTCATCCAGGAAAAAAGAGGTCATTGTTCCCCTCTACTTGACACTCATTAGACTCATTATACAGTACAAAGCCCCTTTTGGAATGTACCTCACAAGACATCTGCAGCAGCTGGAAAGGCCACAGAAGTACCTCACAAAGAGAATTACTGGCCTCAAACAGATGCCCTACACTGACTGTCTCAAAAAACTCCAGCTTTACTCCATAGCATATTGCCTACTCCAAGGTGATCTCTGCCTAACATATAAAGCTATGTCACACCCAGAGCTGCTGGACATACTACACCTAAAGAAATCCCAATCCCTCCGAGCTATACGCTCTAGGGACCTAAACCTTTTCACCACAATAAACAGGACATGCTGGAGGGATAGATTCCTGTCCCAGAGACTTTCCAAACTCTGGAAACAGGCTACCCATCTATGTCAAGCAACGTTCTTCATTAGCACACTCCAAGAAAAATCTTGATGAGTGGATGGGAAATAGGAAATAAACCCCGGGGATCACTTCTGTGTTTCTGCTTGACAGTGGCACAGGAAAATAACTTTCTTGGGTGGTGTAAGCCAGGGAACCTTGTTGGCTAGGCTTATGTAGGCCCTTGGCCCGATAGCCTAATACCTACCTATGAACCTATAATCAATCCTGGATCTGCAGCAATACAAACAAATGTCCTGCCTGTAAACTAGCAGCCTATTCACCATAGGGGCTACTTGCCTACCATAGACCTATTTACTTGAAGATATACAAGACAATGCCGTTCAGCAGTTTAAACATTTATATCCTAAACAGTAAGCATTATATTACCTCGGATCTGGACAAGGGACTTGTTATTAAAACTGCTTGGGCAAACAGTTACAAAACTATACAGTACTGTATGTACTTCTCAACTCTCAAGAGTTTGACAAAGGTAAGAGATGAAGCACTCATCGAGTTAATCATGGACTGTCACTATTAAGTGGAAAGAAACTCAAAATGGTATATGGCAATGCTGACTTTACCCTGCAGATTACACTGGTTAAATGACACTGTTGCAGCAGGGCAAGAAGATGCTGCCCGGTGCAAGAGACATAAGTCCTTGGAGGTAATACGTGTGAAATAATTAAACCATGGAATAAGCATCCAACATGTTACATTACTATGACGGTCATTCTCGGAGGACATATCTAAACTCAACGGATGCTCAACAGGCTCTTGAGAGGAGTTCTGAATTCAAAATTACTGACATTTTATTTATTGACATTTGTTAACCGGGTTGGTCTAGTTGGGTTTTTGGCCCATTTTCAGTGGAGACCTGAGGATAAAAGCTGCAATATAGATATATACAGTCATAAAAAGGTAACAATTTCAATTGACATATGATGAGATATAAAAAAATAAAAAAAAATACAATAACGCTACAGATACAGGTAAAAACATGCAAGCTATTTACATTATGTAAACTATATGTTTACAGATTAGTGATTTTGTACATATTTACATGCAGATTAATTGATCAGATGAGAGAATTCAGTTCAGTTTGTAACCCTTACTTGAGGAATCACATTATTGAGGTGATGGAGGAAGTGAGGAGGGGGTAAGCCCTTGGAGGGAGAGATGAGGTTAGGTTGGTGCTGTGCAAGGGCAGATTCTGGTGTTGAGCAGATGGAGTTTTAGTTTCTCCTTAAAGCGTGCTGGATGAATGGTGGAGCTTATTTTGTGAGGAAGTTTGTTCCGGTTTTGGGCTATTGAGTATTTATATAAGAGTTTGCCTACTGCTTATTTTTGGCTAGTAGGTGTTAAGAAGTTGCTGATTAGAGGTGCAGTGTGTGTGAGAAGGTATGTAGATGGAAATGAGGGAAGACAGCCGGGCAAGATGAAGGTTTGTAGAGAATGAAACATAGCATTTGTAGTTGTGAAAGTAAAGTGTGGGGGAATTCTAAATGAAATGTAGCATTTGTAGTTGTGAAAGTAACAAGGTGTGGGGGAATTCTAGCCATTGTAGGGATGTGAGGGGTAGACAGTGGTTAGATTTGTAAGGAGAGTCTGTTATGAATCTATCTATCTTATGATAAGTTTGTTGGTGTTTGTTTAAAGCTGTGGCTTGGACAATGGTAAATATAGGGGTAGCCCTTGGAGGGAGAGATACAGAAGGGAGGGTAGGAGGAAGGCTTGAGCAAGGGAGAGCCTAGCATTTGGAGTTAGAAATTTTTTGTTACGATAAAGCAAGCCAAGTTTCTGGTTAGTCTTTTTTATACATTGGAGGAGGTGTACATTAAATTTGAGTTCATCATCTATGATGACTCCTAAAAGTTTAGTATGAGCATCAGGTTTAATAATTGTGTTATTTGAGGAGGTGATATAGAAATAAAATTTGTGGTGAGTAAACAGGGGAGGAATAGGAGTAGTTTTTTTTTGGGGGGGGTACTTCAGGCAGATACATAATATGACAAATACTGAAGCAATTACATGTGCACCAGTAACCATGTATCATTACAAGTTGGCTGAAGCACTCACATGTACACATTGTTACCATGTATCATTGCAAGTTGGGTGCATCATACAGTTTAGCAACTTTCGATACTAATTTGATTATTGACCTAATTAAGCTTTATAGCTTTACTTCAAATATTGCTATCTTACTTTAACATGTTCTTCCACCCTGAAAAATGCTTAATTTATATCAATGTTCTACCTCACTTAATTCAAAAATAAACAAACAAAAAAATTATTATATTTTTTTATTTGCGCTTTGTTAGCCGAGTTAGTTCCACTAAGCTTTTAAACTTATTTCAGAGTAGACCAGAGAACGTATTTATACTTCTAAGCGAAATTTGGCCAGGGCCTCAGGGAACTACACCTTTCTCTTTTCAATAAGTGCCGTGAGAACTTTTACAACCACACGAGCTACAACCAACTCGGACAGATGGGACCTCAGGTTAATGTCTCATCCAAAGGACAACATACACTCTACACTGCAGTTTTAGCATTCAATTCACCTAGTGTGGGAATAGAACCCAATAGCCTTCTGTACAAAAGGTGAATGTGTTACTGACAATGCAAAAAAAATTAGGTAATGGCATAAATTCTCAGTCTGCTTTGAGCAAATAAAAAGCAAACTTCATGAACATGAAAATAGAGATACCTTACTTTAGAACATGCATCAAATTCAGCTGTAGGTGAAAGCTTTATTGTTAAATGTTTAAAATGAAAAAATACAAATTAATAATGCTTTTGAAATCACAAGCTCTTCATACAGATCTAAAGAACAAGAAATGTTAAGTCTGTGCAGTCTCAATTCTGTAATAACATTTATTCTGGCTGCTTTTACACTTAGTTTCATCTGTTTACATTTAGAATGTTAATTAAAATGAAGGAAAATTAGTCATAATCATCTACCTTATGTACCGAGTCCAGGCACTGTAACTTATTTATTCTGAGTACTATTTGTGCGGGTGGGGGAAATGAAAAAGTACAAGCTTACAATAATAACTGCCTATCCAGCTGAATATGCAAATTTAACTGCTGGGAAGCAAACCATTAACTCAAGATTATTATATCGGTAGGGATGACTGGATAATGTATCTAAATCTGCAGCCTTCTTTGCTAGGAAAGCATTTTATTTACGTTATTACAGTTATGGCACTCAAGTCATTTGATGAAATAAGTTGAAACGTAGACAGGCCTTTTTATTTTTCATAACTGATGTGAGTTCCTGCTGGTGTTATGCCCTGGGTTATTACTGCAAAGTAAGTAATATTTATGCAATAAAACCAGTGTGATAAGTAATGCATCATGCGTGTATGGTCGTGTAGCTCCATGGTTATTAAGCAGCTAACTAAATTACAG